>NW_027182842.1:1222500-1235000 GCF_041146395.1 Eulemur rufifrons
AACCCATTTCCTGAGAACAACCCCTATCCCATAATTCTAACCCTATCTCCTAGTCATCACTGTGACACCTAATCCCTAACCATAATTCTAAACCGCTAACCCTAACCGTAACCCTACCTACAACCCTAACACTGACAGTAACCCTTACTTCTAACCCCAACGCTATGCCTAACAAAAACCCTAACCCTTGACAATATCCCTTCACCCTAACCCCTAAGCTTACCCTAACCCTTACCCCTAATCCTAATCCTAACCATTAAACCTAACCCTACCTCTTAAATGTAACCCTAAATCTTACCCTCACGACTAGACCTAACACTGACACTAACCTAACACCTAACCCTAACCAGAACCCCTAAAGCTAACCCTGAACCCTATCCCTATCCCTAGCAGTAAACTTTAACCCTAAACCTAAGCTCAACCCGTAACCCTAATCCTATCCTTTTACCCTAAAACTAACCCCTAAACCTAACCCCTATACCTCACCCTAACTCTAACCCCAATCCTAATTCTAACCATACCCCTTCATAAATAAATAACTCCTAACCGCTAAATCTAACACGAACCAAAAACCCTAATCACTAATCCCTAACCCTAACGCTTAACCTTTACCCTAACCGTTAACCCTCACCCTAAATCTTAACACTGACCCTAACCTTAACCTTTAACTCTAAGCCTAACCATTAACCCTACACTAAGGAAGACCCTTAATGCTAATGGCATCCCTTATCCCTAACCCTAACACTACAGCTAAAAATAACCCTAACCTTGGATCCTGAAACCTAACCCCTAACACTTACTTCAACCCCAAACCCTAACCCTAATCCTAAGCATTAAACCTAACCCTATCTCTTAACCCTAACGCTCCCCTTACCCTAACACCTAGATCTAACCCTAAATCTAACCTACCGCCTAATCCTAACCTTAAGCCCTAATGCTAACTCTAACCCTGAACCCTAAACCTACCCGTAACCCTTAACACTAACCCTATCCGTGAACCTTAACCCTGACCCTAACCATAACCCGCACCCAAGCATTTAACCCTGACCCTACCCCTAATCCTTAATGCTAACCCTAACACTAAACCCTAACCCTAAGCCCAACACTTATCCCTAATCCTATCCCTTAACACTAACCCTAACCCTAATGCTACCCCCTAAACGTAACCCTAACCGTGACCAGTAAACCTAACCCTAACCTCTAACACAAACCATAGCACATAACTCTAACCCTAAAACTAACCCGAACCCTAACCCTAAACCCTAACTCTTAACCTTAACCCTAAGCGTTAACTCTCACGCTAACCTTTAATCCTAACCCTAATCCTAATCTTCAACCCTAAACCTAACACTTAACCCTAACCCTGTACCAAACCCTAACCCCTCATCTTAACCCTAACCGTAAACCTCAACCCTAAACCAAAGTGTAACCGTTAAACCTAAGAGTAACCTTTAACCCTAACCCTAATCCCTAACCCTAAGCCCTCACCCTAACACTAAACTTCATCCTTAACCCTAACCATAATCCTAACCCTAAATCTAATTCTCAGACTTCTTGCTTTCTTAGAGTTTAGAAAGCCTGCAATCCTCCCATGCCATGCGTGAAAGGAGGCTCTACCACTGTGTCCTGCATGAAACCCACGGGCCCATACCCAGAGTATGATAGAGTGGGTTCCCGGGTACAATCCCAGCCCCCTAAACTCCCCCCGCCCGCCCAATGCAGACAGGGCCCGTGCGCTAAGCATAAACAATACCTTTAACAGATAACCCTAACCCTGAACATAACACCCAACCCTGTTCCTATTTCTCCCCTTAACACGTAAACCTCACCGTGCGCCTAACTTTAACCTCTTATCCTAACGTTAATGCATAACCCATTTCCTGAGAACAACCCCTATCCCATAATTCTAACCCTATCTCCTAGTAATCACTGTGACACCTAATCCCTAACCCTAATTCTAAACCGCTAACCCTAACCGTAACCCTACCTACAACCCTAACACTGACAGTAACCCTTACTTCTAACCCCAACGCTATGCCTAACAAAAACCCTAACCCTTAACCCTAACCCTTCACCCTAACCCCTAAGCCTTACCCTAACCCTTAACCCTAATCCTAATCCTAACCATTAAACCTAACCCTAGCTCTTAAAGATAACCCTAAACCTTACCCTCACGACTAGACCTAACCCTGACACTAACCTAACACCTAACCCTATCCAGAACCCCTAAAGCTAACCCTGAACCCTATCCCTTACCCTAGCAGTAAACTTTAACCCTAAACCTAAGCCCAACCCGTAACCGTAATCCTATCCTTTTACCCTAAACCTAACCTCTATACCTCACCCTAACTCCAACCCCAATCCTAATTCTAACCATACCCCTTCATAAAACACTAACTCCTAACCGCTAACCCTAACACTAACCAAAAACCCTAATCACTAATCCCTAACCCTAACGCTTAACCTTTACCCTAACCGTTAACCCTCACCCTAAATCTTAACACTGACCCTAACCTTAACCTTTAACTCTAAGCCTAACCCTTAACCCTACAGTAAGGAAGACCCTTAATGCTAGTGGGATCCCTTATCCCTAACCCTAACACTACAGCTGAAAATAACCCTAACCTTTGATCCTTAAACCTAACCCCTAACACTTACTTTAACCCCCAACCCTAACCCTAATCCTAAGCATTAAACCTAACCCTATCTCTTAACCCTAACGCTAGCCCTTACCCTAATGCCTAGATCTAACCCTAAATCGAACCTACCGCCTAATCCTAACCTTAAGCCCTAATGCTAACTCTAACCCTGAACCCTAAACCTACCCGTAACCCTTAACACTAACCCTATCCGTGAACCTTAACCCTGACCCTAACCATTACCCGCACCCAGGCATTTAACCCTGACCCTACCCCTAGTCCTTAATGATAACCCTAACACTAAACCCTAACCCTAAGGCCAACACTTAACCGTAATCCTATCCCTTAACCCTAACCCTAACCCTAACCCTAATGCTAACCCCTAAACGTAACCCTAACCGTCACCAGTAAACCTAACCCTAACCTCTAACACAAACCATAGCACATAACTCTAACCCTAAAACTAACCCTAACCCTAAACCTAACCCTAAACCCTAACTCTTAACCTTAACCCTAAGCGTTAACTCTCACGCTATCCTATAATCCTAACCCTAATCCTAATCTTCAACCCTAAACCTTACACTTAACCCTAACCCTGTACCAAACCCTAACCCCTCATCTTAACCCTAACCGTAAACCTCAACCCTAAACCAAAGTGTAACCGTTAAACCTAAGAGTAACCTTTAACCCTAACCCTAATCCCTAACCCTAAGCCCTCACCCTAACACTAAACTTCATCCTTAACCCTAACCAGAATCCTAACCCTAAATCTAATTCTCAGACTTCTTGCTTTCTTAGAGTTTAGAAAGCCTGCAATCCTCCCATGCCATGCGTGAAAGGAGGCTCTACCACTGTGTCCTGCATGAAACCCACGGGCCCATACCCAGAGTATGATAGAGTGGGTTCCCGGGTACAATCCCAGCCCCCTAAACTCCCCCCGCCCGCCCAATGCAGACAGGGCCCGTGCGCTAACCATAAACAATACCTTTAACAGATAACCCTAACCCTGAACATAACACCCAACACTGTTCCTATTTCTCCCCTTAACACGTAAACCTCACCGTGTGCCTAACTTTAACCTCTTATCCTAACGTTAATGCATAACCCATTTCCTGAGAACAACCCCTATCCCATAATTCTAACCCTATCTCCTAGTCATCACTGTGACACCTAATCCCTAACCCTAATTCTAAACCGCTAACCCTAACCGTAACCCTACCTACAACCCTAACACTGACAGTAACCCTTACTTCTAACCCCAACGCTATGCCTAACAAAAACCCTAACCCTTTACCCTAACCCTTCACCCTAACCCCTAAGCCTTACCCTAACCCTTAACCCTAATCCTAATCCTAACCATTAAACCTAACCCTAGCTCTTAAAGCTAACCCTAAACCTTACCCTCACGACTAGACCTAACCCTGACACTAACCTAACACCTAACCCTATCCAGAACCCCTAAAGCTAACCCTGAACCGTATCCCTTACCCTAGCAGTAAACTTTAACCCTAAACCTAAGCCCAACCCGTAACCGTAATGCTATCCTTTTACCCTAAACCTAACCCCTATACCTCACCCTAACTCTAACCCCAATCCTAATTCTAACCATACCCCTTCATAAAACACTAACTCCTAACCGCTAACCCTAACACTAACCAAAAACCCTAATCACTAATCCCTAACCCTAACGCTTTACCTTTACCCTAACCGTTAACCCTCACCCTAAATCTTAACACTGACCCTAACCTTAACCTTTAACTCTAAGCCTAACCCTTAAGCCTACAGTAAGGAAGACCCTTAATGCTAGTGGGATCCCTTATCCCTAACCCTAACACTACAGCTAAAAATAACCCTAACCTTTGATCCTTAAACCTAACCCCTAACACTTACTTTAACCCCCAACCCTAACCCTAATCCTAAGCATTAAACCTAACCCTATCTCTTAACCCTAACGCTAGCCCTTACCCTAATGCCTAGATCTAACCCTAAATCGAACCTACCGCCTAATCCAAACCTTAAGCCCTAATGCTAACTCTAACCCTGAACCCTAAACCTACCCGTAACCCTTAACACTAACCCTATCCGTGAACCTTAACCCTGACCCTAACCATTACCCGCACCCAGGCATTTAACCCTGACCCTACCCCTAGTCCTTAATGATAACCCTAACACTAAACCCTAACCCTAAGGCCAACACTTAACCGTAATCCTATCCCTTAACCCTAACCCTAACCCTAACCCTAATGCTAACCCCTAAACGTAACCCTAACCGTCACCAGTAAACCTAACCCTAACCTCTAACACAAACCATAGCACATAACTCTAACCCTAAAACTAACCCTAACCCTAAACCTAACCCTAAACCCTAACTCTTAACCTTAACCCTAAGCGTTAACTCTCACGCTATCCTATAATCCTAACCCTAATCCTAATCTTCAACCCTAAACCTTACACTTAACCCTAACCCTCTACCAAACCCTAACCCCTCATCTTAACCCTAACCGTAAACCTCAACCCTAAACCAAAGTGTAACCGTTAAACCTAAGAGTAACCTTTAACCCTAACCCTAATCCCTAACCCTAAGCCCTCACCCTAACACTAAACTTCATCCTTAACCCTAACCATAATCCTAACCCTAAATCTAATTCTCAGGCTTCTTGCTTTCTTAGAGTTTAGAAAGCCTGCCATCCTCCCATGCCATGCGTGAAAAGAGGCTCTACCACTGTGTCCTGTCTGAAACCCACGGACCCATACCCAGAGTATGATAGAGTGGGTTCCCGGGTACAATCCCAGCCCCCAAAACTCCCCCCCGCCCGCCTAATGCAGACAGGGCCCGTGCGCTAAGCATAAACAATACCTTTAACAGATAACCCTAACCCTGAACATAACACCCAACCCTGTTCCTATTTCTCCCCTTAACACGTAAACTTCACCGTGCGCCTAACTTTAACCTCTTATCCTAACGTTAATGCATAACCCATTTCCTGAGAACAACCCCTATCCCATAATTCTAACCCTATCTCCTAGTCATCACTGTGACACCTAATCCCTAACCCTAATTCCAAACCGCTAACCCTAACCGTAACCCTACCTACAACCCTAACACTGACAGTAACCCTTACTTCTAACCCCAACACTATGCCTAACAAAAACCCTAACCCTTGACCCTAACCCTTCACCCTAACCCCTAAGACTTACCCTAACCCTTAACCCTAATCCTAATCCTAACCATTAAACCTAACCCTAGCTCTTAAAACTAACCCTAAACCTTACCCTCACGACTAGACCTAACCCTGACACTAACCTAACACTTAACCCTCACCAGAACCCCTAAAGCTAACCCTGAACCCTATCCCTAACCCTAGCAGTAAACTTTAACCCTAAACCTAAGCCCAACCCGTAACCCTAATCCTATCCTTTTACCCTAAAACTAACCCCTAAACCTAACCCCTATACCTCACCCTAACTCTAACCCCAATCCTAATTCTAACCATACCCCTTCATAAAACACTAACCGCTAACCTAACACTAACCAAAAACCCTAATCACTAATCCCTAACCCTAACACTTAACCTTTACCCTAACCGTTAACCCTCACCCTAAATCTTAACACTGACCCTAACCTTAACCTTTAACTCTAAGCCTAACCCTTAACCCTACAGTAAGGAAGACCCTTAATGCTAATGGGATCCCTTATCCCTAACCCTAACACTACAGCTAAAAATAACCCTAACCTTGGATCCTTAAACCTAACCCCTAACACTTACTTTAACCCCAAACCCTAACCCTAATCCTAAGCATTAAACCTAACCCTATCTCTGAACCCTAACGCTAGCCATTACCCTAACGCCTAGATCTAACCCTAAATCGAACCTACCGCCTAATCCTAACCTTAAGCCCTAATGCTAAATCTAACCCTGAACCCTAAACCTACCCGTAACCCTTAACACTAACCCTTTCCGTGAACCTTAACCCTGACCCTAACCATTACCCGCACCCAAGCATTTAACCCTGACCCTACCCCTAATCCTTAATGATAACACTAACACTAAACCCTAACCCTAAGCCCAACACTTAACCCTAATCCTATCTCTTAACCCTAACCCTAACGCAAACCCCTAAACGTAACCCTAACCGTGACCAGTAAACCTAACCTTAACCTCTAACACAAACCATAGCACATAACTCTAACCCTAAAACTAAAACTAACCCCAACCCTATCCCTAAACCCTAACTCTTAACCTTAACCCTAAGCGTTAACTCTCACGCTAACCTTTAATCCTAACCCCAATCCTAATCTTCAACCCTATACCTAACACTTAACCCTAATCCTGTACCAAACCCTAACCCCTCATCTTAACCCTAACCGTAAACCTCAACCCTAAACCAAAGTGTAACCGTTAAACCTAAGAGTAACCTTTAACCCTAACCCGAATCCCTAACCCAAAGCCCTCACCCTAACACTAAACTTCATCCTTAACCCTAACCATAATCCTAACCCTAAATCTAATTCTCAGACTTCTTACTTTCTTAGAGTTTAGAAAGCCTGCCTTCCTCCCATGCCATGCGTGAAAGGAGGCTCTACCACTGTGTCCTGCATGAAACCCACGGGCCCATACCCAGAGTATGATAGAGCAGGTTCCCGGGTACAATCCCAGCCCCCTAAACTCCCCCCGCCCGCCTAATGCAGACAGGTCCCGTGCGCTAAGCATAAACAAAACCTTTAACAGATAACCCTAACCCTGAACATAACACCCAACCCTGTTCCTATTTCTCCCCTTAACACGTAAACCTCACCGTGCGCCTAACTTTAACCTCTTATCCTAACGTTAATGCATAACCCATTTCCTGAGAACAACCCCTATCCCATAATTCTAACCCTATCTCCTAGTCATCACTGTGACACCTAATCCCTAACCCTAATTCTAAATCGCTAACCCTAACCGTAACCCTACCTACAACCCTAACACTGACAGTAACCCTTACTTCTAACCCCAACGCTATGCCTAACAAAAACCCTAACCCTGCACCCTAACCCCTAAGCCTTACCCTAACCCTTAACCCTAATCCTAATCCTAACCATTAAACCTAACCCTAGCTCTTAAAGATAACCCTGAACCTTGCCCTCACGACTAGACCTAACCCTGACACTAACCTAACACCTAACCCTAAGCAGAACCCCTAAAGCTAACCCTGAACCCTATCCCTAACCCTAGCAGTAAACTTTAACCCTAAACCTAAGCCCAACCCGTAACCCTAATCCTATCCTTTTACCCTAAAACTAACCCCTAAACCTAACCCCTATACCTCACCCTAACTCTAACCCCAATCCTAATTCTAACCATACCCCTTCATAAAACACTAACTCCTAACCGCTAACCCTAACACTAACCAAAAACCCTAATCACTAATCCCTAACCCTAACGCTTAACCTTTACCCTAACCGTTAACCCTCACCCTAAATCTTAACACTGACCCTAACCTTAACCTTTAACTCTAAGCCTAACCCTTAACCCTACAGTAAGGAAGACCCTTAATGCTAATGGGATCCCTTTTCCGTAACCCTAACACTACAGCTAAAAATAACAGTAACCTTTCATCCTTAAACCTAACCCCTAACACTTACTTTAACCCCAAACCCTAACCCTAATCCTAAGCATTAAACCTAACCCTATCTCTTAACCCTAACGCTAGCCCTTACCCGAACGCCTAGATCTAACCCTAAATCGAACCTACCGCCTAATCCTAACCTTAAGCCCTAATGCTAACACTAACCCTGAACCCTAAACCTACCCGTAACCCTTAACACTAACCCTATCCGTGAACCTTAACCCTGACCCTAACCATTACCCGCACCCAGGCATTTAACCCTGACCCTACCCCTAGTCCTTAATGATAACCCTAACACTAAACCCTAACCCTAAGGCCAACACTTAACCGTAATCCTATCCCTTAACCCTAACCCTAACCCTAACCCTAATGCTAACCCCTAAACGTAACCCTAACCGTCACCAGTAAACCTAACCCTAACCTCTAACACAAACCATAGCACATAACTCTAACCCTAAAACTAACCCTAACCCTAAACCTAACCCTAAACCCTAACTCTTAAGCTTAACCCTAAGCGTTAACTCTCACGCTATCCTATAATCCTAACCCTAATCCTAATCTTCAACCCTATACCTAACACTTAACCCTAATCCTGTACCAAACCCTAACCCCTCATCTTAACCCTAACCGTAAACCTCAACCCTAAACCAAAGTGTAACCGTTAAACCTAAGAGTAACCTTTAACCCTAACCCGAATCCCTAACCCAAAGCCCTCACCCTAACACTAAACTTCATCCTTAACCCTAACCATAATCCTAACCCTAAATCTAATTCTCAGACTTCTTGCTTTCTTAGAGTTTAGAAAGCCTGCAATCCTCCCATGCCATGCGTGAAAGGAGGCTCTACCACTGTGTCCTGTATGAAACCCACGGACCCATACCCAGAGTATGATAGAGTGGGTTCCCGGGTACAATCCCAGCCCCCAAAACTCCCCCCCGCCCGCCTAATGCAGACAGGTCCCGTGCCCTAAGCATAAACAAAACCTTTAACAGATAACCCTAACCCTGAACATAACACCCAACCCTGTTCCTATTTCTCCCCTTAACACGTAAACCTCACCGTGCGCCTAACTTTAACCTCTTATCCTAACGTTAATGCATAACCCATTTCCTGAGAACAACCCCTATCCCATAATTCTAACCCTATCTCCTAGTCATCACTGTGACACCTAATCCCTAACCCTAATTCTAAACCGCTAACCCTAACCGTAACCCTACCTACAACCCTGACACTGACAGTAACCCTTACTTCTAACCCCAACGCTATGCCTAACAAAAACCCTAACCCTGCACCCTAACCCCTAAGCCTTACCCTAACCCTTAACCCTAATCCTAATACTAACCATTAAACCTAACCCTAGCTCTTAAAGATAACCCTGAACCTTGCCCTCACGAATAGACCTAACCCTGACACTAACCTAACACCTAACCCTAACCAGAACCCCTAAAGCTAAGCCTGAAACCTATCCCTAACCCTAGCAGTAAACTTTAACCCTAAACCTAAGCCCAACCCGTAACCCTAATCCTATCCTTTTACCCTAAAACTAACCCCTAAACCTAACCCCTATACCTCACCCTGACTCTAACCCCAACCCTAATTCTAACCATACCCCTTCATAAAACACTAACTCCTAACCGCTAACCCTAACACTAACCAAAAACCCTAATCACTAATCCCTAACCCTAACGCTTAACCTTTACCCTAACCGTTAACCCTCACCCTAAATCTTAACACTGACCCTAACCTTAACCTTTAACTCTAAGCCTAACCCTTAACCCTACAGTAAGGAAGACCCTTAATGCTAATGGGATCCCTTATCCGTAACCCTAACACTACAGCTAAAAATAACAGTAACCTTTCATCCTTAAACCTAACCCCTAACACTTACTTTAACCCCAAACCCTAACCCTAATCCTAAGCATTAAACCTAACCCTATCTCTTAACCCTAACGCTAGCCCTTACCCGAACGCCTAGATCTAACCCTAAATCGAACCTACCGCCTAATCCTAACCTTAAGCCCTAATGCTAACTCTAACCCTGAACCCTAAACCTACCCGTAACCCTTAACACTAACCCTATCCGTGAACCTTAACCCTGACCCTAACCATTACCCGCACCCAGGCATTTAACCCTGACCCTACCCCTAGTCCTTAATGATAACCCTAACACTAAACCCTAACCCTAAGGCCAACACTTAACCGTAATCCTATCCCTTAACCCTAACCCTAACCCTAACCCTAATGCTAACCCCTAAACGTAACCCTAACCGTCACCAGTAAACCTAACCCTAACCTCTAACACAAACCATAGCACATAACTCTAACCCTAAAACTAACCCTAACCCTAAACCTAACCCTAAACCCTAACTCTTAAGCTTAACCCTAAGTGTTAACTCTCACGCTATCCTATAATCCTAACCCTAATCCTAATCTTCAACCCTAAACCTTACACTTAACCCTAACCCTGTACCAAACCCTAACCTCTCATCTTAACCCTAACTGTAAACCTCAACCCTAAACCAAAGTGTAACCGTTAAACCTAAGAGTAACCTTTAACCCTAACCCTAATCCCTAACCCTAAGCCCTCACCCTAACACTAAACTTCATCCTTAACCCTAACCATAATCCTAACCCTAAATCTAATTCTCAGACTTCTTGCTTTCTTAGAGTTTAGAAAGCCTACAATCCTCCCATGCCAAGCGTGAAAGGAGGCTCTACCACTGTGTCCTGCATGAAACCCACGGGCCCATACCCAGAGTATGATAGAGTGGGTTCCCGGGTACAATCCCAGCCCCCTAAACTCCCCCCACCCGCCTAATGCAGACAGGGCCCGTGCGCTAAGCATAAACAATACCTTTAACAGATAACCCTAACCCTGAACATAACACCCAACCCTGTTCCTATTTCTCCCCTTAACATGTAAACCTCACCGTGCGCCTAACTTTAACCTCTTATCCTAACGTTAATGCATAACCCATTTCTTGAGAACAACCCCTATCCCATAATTCTAACCCTATCTCCTAGTCATCACTGTGACACCTAATCCCTAACCCTAATTCTAAACCGCTAACCCTAACCGTAACCCTACCTACAACCCTAACACTGACAGTAACCCTTACTTCTAACCCCAACGCTATGCCTAACAAAAACCCTAACCCTTCACCCTAACCCTTCACCCTAAACCCTAAGCCTTACCCTAAACCTTAACCCTAATCCTAATCCTAACCATTAAACCTAACCCTAGATCTTAAAGCTAACCCTAAACCTTACCCTCACGACTAGACCTAACCCTGACACTAACCTAACACCTAACCCTAAGCAGAACCCCTAAAGCTAACCCTGAACCCTATCCCTAACCCTAGCAGTAAACTTTAACCCTAAACCTAAGCCCAACCCGTAACCCTAATCCTATCCTTTTACCCTAAAACTAACCCCTAAACCTAACCCCTACACCTCACGCTAACTCTAACCCCAATCCTAATTCTAACCATACCCCTTCCTAAAACACTAACTCCTAACCGCTAACCCTAACACTAACCAAAAACCCTAATCACTAATCCCTAACCCTAACGCTTAACCTTTACCCTAACTGTTAACCCTCACCCTAAATCTTAACACTGACCATAACCTTAACCTTTAACTCTAAGCCTATCCCTTAATCCTACAGTAAGGAAGACCCTTAATGCTAATGGGATCCCTTATCCCTAACCCTAACACTACAGCTAAAAATAACCCTAACCTTTGATCCTGAAACCTAACCCCTAACACTTACTTTAACCCCAAACCCTAACCCTAATAATAAGCATTAAACCTAACCCTATCTCTTAACCCTAACGCTAGCCCTTACCCTAACGCCTAGATCTAACCCTAAATCGAACCTACCGCCTAATCCTAACCTTAAGCCCTAATGCTAACTCTAACCCTGAACCCTAAACCTACCCGTAACCCTTAACACTAACCCTATCCGTGAACCTTAACCCTGACCCTAACCATTACCCGCACCCAAGCATTTAAACCTGACCCTAACCCTAATCCTTAATGCTAACCCTAACACTAAACCCTAACCCTAAGCCCAACACTTATCCCTAATCCTATCCCTTAACCCTAACCCTAACCCTAATGCTACCCCCTAAACGTAACCCTAACCGTGACCAGTAAACCTAACCCTAACCTCTAACACAAAGCGTAGCACATAACTCTAACCCTAAAACTAACCCTAAACCTAACCCTAACCCTAAACCCTAACCCTTA
>NW_027182842.1:1240000-1242500 GCF_041146395.1 Eulemur rufifrons
AACACTAACTCCTAATTGCTAACCCTAACACTAACCAAAATCCCTAATCACTAATCCCTAACCCTAACGCTTAACCTTTACCCTAACCGTTAACCCTCACCCTAAATCTTAACACTGACCCTAACCTTAACCTTTAACTCTAAGCCTAACCCTTAACCCTACAGTAAGGAAGACCCTTAATGCTAATGGGATCCCTTATCCCTAACCCTACCACTACAGCTAAAAATAACCCTAACCTTTGATAATGAAACCTAACCCCTAACACTTACTTTAACCCCAAACCCTAACCCTAATCCTAAGCATTAAACCTAACCCTATCTCTTAACCCTAACGCTAGCCCTTACCCTAACGCCTAGATCTAACCCTAAATCTAACCTACCGCCTAATCCTAACCTTAAGCCCTAATGCTAACTCTAACCCTGAACCCTAAACCTACCCGTAACCCTTAACACTAACCCTATCCGTGAACCTTAACCCTGACCCTAACCATTACCCGCAACCAAGCATTTAACCCTGACCCTACCACTAATCCTTAATGATAATCCTAACACTAAACCCTAACCCTAAGCCCAACCCTTATCCCTAATCCTATCCCTTAACCCTAACCATAAGCCTAACCCTAATGCTACCCCCTAAACGTAACCCTAACCGTGACCAGTAAACCTAACCCTAACCTCTAACACAAACCATAGCACTAAACTAACTGAAACTAACCCTATCCCTAACCCTAACCCTAAACCCTAACTCTTAACCTTAACCCTAAGCGTTAACTCTCACGCTAACCTTTAATCCTAACCCTAATCCTAATCTTCAACACTAAACCTAACACTTAACCCTAACCCTGTACCATAACCTAACCCCTCATCTTAACCCTAATCGTAAACCTCAACCCTAAACCAAAGTGTAACCGTTAAACCTAAGAGTAACCTTTACCACTAACCCTAATACCTAAGCCTAAGCCCTCACCCTAACACTAAACTTCATCCTTAACCCTAACCATAATCAAACCCTAAATCTCATTCTCACACTTCTTGCTTTCTTAGAGTTTAGAAAGCCTGCCATCCTCCCATGCCATGGGTGAAAGGAGGCTCTACCACTGTGTCCTGCATGAAACCCACGGGCCCATACCCAGAATATGATAGAGTGGGTTCCGGGTACAATCCTAGCCCCCTAAACTCCCCCCGCCCGCCTAATGCAGACAGGGCCCGTGCGCTAACCATAAACAATACCTTTAACAGATAACCCTAACCCTGAACATAACACCCAACCCTGTTCCTATTTCTCCCCTTAACACGTAAACCTCCACGTGCGCCTAACTTTAACCTCTTATCCTAACGTTAATGCATAACCCATTTCCTGAGAACAACCCCATCCCCTAATTCTAACCCTATCTCCTAGTCATCACTGTGACACCTAATCCCTAACCCTAATTCTAAACCGCTAACCCTAACCGTAAGCCTACCTACAACCCTAACACTGACAGTAACCCTTACTTCTAACCCCAACGCTATGCCTAACAAAAACCCTAACCCTTGACCCTAACCCTTCACCCTAACCCCTAAGCCTTACCCTAACCCTTAACCCTAATCCTAATCCTAACCATTAAACCTAACCCTAGCTCTTAAAGCTAACCCTAAACCTTACCCTCACGACTAGACCTAACGCTGACACTAACCTAACACCTAACCCTAACCAGAACCCCTAAAGCTAACCCTGAACCCTATCCCTAACCCTAGCAGTAAACTTTAACCCTAAACCTAAGCCCAACCCGTAACCCTAATCCTATCCTTTTACCCTAAAACTAACCCCTAAACCTAACCCCTATACCTCACCCTAACTCTAACCCCAATCCTAATTCTAACCATACCCCGTCATAAAACACTAAATCCTAACCGCTAACCCTAACACTAACCAAAAACCACAATCACTAATCCCTAACCCTAACGCTTAACCTTTACCCTAACCGTTAACCCTAACCCTAAATCTTAACACTGACCCTAACCTTAAGCTTTAACTCTAAGCCTAACCCTTAACCCTACAGTAAGGAAGACCCTTAATGCTAATGGGATCCCTTATCCCTAACCCTAACACTACAGCTAAAAATAACCCTAACCTTTCATCCTTAAACCTAACCCCTAACACTTACTTTAACCCCAAACCCTAACCCTAATCCTAAGCATTAAACCTAACCCTATCTCTTAAACCTAACGCTAGCCCTTACCCTAACGCCTAGATCTAACCCTAAATCTAACCTACCGCCTAATCCTAACCTTAAGCCCTAATGGTAACTCTAACCCTGAACCCTAAACCTACCCGTAACCCTTAACACTAACCCTATCCGTGAACCTTAACCCTGACCCTAACTATTTCCCGCACCCAAGCATTTAACCCTGACCCTAACCCTAATCCTTAATGATAACCCTAACACTAAACCCTAACCCTAAGCCCAACACTTATCCCTAATCCTATCCCTTAACCCTAACCCTAACCCTAATGCTAC
>NW_027182842.1:1262500-1372500 GCF_041146395.1 Eulemur rufifrons
TTCTAACCCTATCTCCTAGTCATCACTGTGACACCTAATCCCTAACCCTAATTCTAAACCGCTAACCCTAACCGTAACCCTACCTACAACCCTAACACTGACAGTAACCCTTACTTCTAACCCCAACGCTATGCCTAACAAAAACCCTAACCCTTGACCCTAACCCTTCACCCTAACCCCTAAGCCTTACCCTAACCCTTAACCCTAATCCTAATCCTAACCATTAAACGTAACCCTAGCTCTTAAAGCTAACCCTAAACCTTACCCTCACGACTAGACCTAACCCTGACACTAACCTAACACCTAACCCTATCCAGAACCCCTAAAGCTAACCCTGAACCCTATCCCTTACCCTAGCAGTAAACTTTAACCCTAAACCTACGCCCAACCCGTAACCCTAATCCTATCCTTTTACCCTAAACCTAACCCCTATGCCTCACCCTAACTCTAACCCCAATCCAAATCTAACCATACCCCTTCATAAAACACTAACTCCTAACCGCTAACCCTAACACTAACCAAAAACCCTAATCACTAATCCCTAACCCTAACGCTTAACCTTTACCCTAAGAAGTACGAGAGTCATATGTATGAACGGTTACATTCACGCAGAGAAAGAAACTGTTGGGTGGTGTATGTACGCATGTTAATCTATACTTTGGAGGAAGTTCGAGAGTCATATCTGGGGAAAATTGCAGTCACTTAGAGAAAGCAACAATCGGGGGCCGTTTTGTAGATCTGCTAAATTCTATTTTGGAAGAAGAGTGAAATTCATATGTGGGAACGCTTATGTTCACTCAGAGAAATCAACGATAGGGCAGTGTTTCGTTGGGATGCTAAAGTGTAGTTTGGAAGAAGTTCGCGAGTCTTATATAAGAAAGCTTACAGTCACCTAGAGAAAGTAACTCTCGGCAGATTGTTTCTAAGCGTGCTAAACTCTAATTTGCATCAATTGTGAGAGTCAAACATGGGAACGCTTACATTCACTCAGAGAACGCAACGTTTGGGTGGTGGTTTGTAAGCATTCTAAACTGTATTTTGGAGGAAGTAGGAGAGTCATATATACGAATGCTTACATTCACGCAGAGAAAGCAACTCTGTGATCGTATTTTGTTGGCATGCTAAACTGTGGTTTGGAAGAAGTTCGAGAGCCTTATATAGGAAAGATTACAGTGACACAGAGAAAACAACTCTCTGTAGTTTGTTGGTAGGTCTACTAAACTGTAATTTGGATGATGTGTGAGAACGCTTGCATTCACTCAGAGAAAGAACTTTGTCGTGGTGGTTTGTAGGAATAACAACTGTAGTTCGAAGAAGTAGGAGAGTCATATATGAACGGTTACATTCACGCAGAGAAAGCAACTGTGGAGTGGCGTATGTAATCATCATAATCTGTAGTTTGGAGGAAGTTCGAGAGTCATATCTGGGGAAAATTAGAGTCATTTAGAGAAAGGAACAATCGGGGGCTGGTGTGTAGGTCTGCTAAATTCTATTTTGGAAAAAGAGTGAGAGTCATATATGGGAACGCTTATGTTGACTCAGAGAAATCAACGATGGGACGCTGTATTGTTGGCATGCTAAACTGTAGTTTGGAAGAAGTTCGAAAGTCTTATATAGGAAAGTTTACAGTCACCTAGAGAAAGCAACTCACAGGAGGTGGTTTGTAAGCCGCTAAACTCTAATTTGGATGAAGTGAAAGAGGCATACATGGATACGCTTCATTCACTCAGAGAAAGGTAAATTGGGGTGCCGGTTTGTAGGTATACTAACTCCAGTTTGGAAGAAGTACTAGAGTCATATATATGAACGCTTATATGGACGCAGAGAAAGCAACTATGGGGTGGTGTTTTGTAGGCCTGCTAAAATATAGTTTGGAAGAAGTTCGAAAGCAGACAGTCACTTAGAGAAAGCAACTCTTGGCGGTGGATTTTTAGGTCTGCTAAATTGTATTTTGAAAGAAGTACCAGAGTCATATATTCAAACGCTTACATTCATGCAGAGAAAGGAACTGTGGGGTGGTGTTTTCTAGGCGTGCTAAACTCTAGTTTGGACGAAGTTTGAGAATCACATATAAGAAAGCTTAGAGTCACTTAGAGAAAGCAAATCTCTGGGTGTGGAATGTAGGCGTGCTAAACTCTATTTTGGTTTAGATTGAGAGTCATATATGGAAAGGGTTACATTCACTCAGAGAAAGCAACGATGGTGTGGTGGTTTGTAGGCATACTAAACTCTAGTTTGGAAGAAGTAAGAAAATGATATATGGGAACGCTTACATTCATGCAGAGAAAGCAATTATGGGGTGGCTTTTTTGTACCCATGCTAATCTCTAGTTTGGAAGAAGTTATATAGGAAAGCGTACACTCATTTATAGAAACCAACTTTCGGGGGATGAAGGGTAGGCCTGCAAAACTCTACTTTGGAAGAAGTGGGAGAGTCATATTGGGGACCACGTACATTGACTCATAGAAATCGAGGATGGGGTTGTGTTTTGTAGGCATACTAAAGTCTAGTTTGGAGAAAGTAGGAGAATCATATATAGGAACGCTTACATTCATGCAGAGAAAGCAACTATGGAGTGAGGTTTGTATGCCTACTAAACTATAGTTTGGAGGAAGTTTAGAATCTTATATAGCAAAGCTTACAGTCACCTAGAGAGAGCAACTCTTGGGAGATGATTTCTAAGCCTGATAATTTGCACCAACTCTTAAAGTCAAGTATGGGAAGGTTTACATCCACTCAGAACGCAAGGTTTGGGTTGCAGTTTGTGGCCTTAATTGTAGTTCGGAAGAAGTAGGAAAGTCATATATATGAACGGTTACATTCACGCAGACAAACCAGCTATGGAGTGATGTGTGTATGCCTACTAAACTATAGTTTGGAGGATGTTCGAGAGTCATATCTGGAAAGCTTACAGTCATTTAGAGAAAGAAACTCTCGGGGTGGTTCGTAGGCCTGCTAAACTCTATTTTCAAAGAAGTGTTAAAATCATATACAGGAACGCTTACATTCACTCAGAGAAAGCAACGTTGGGGTGGCCGTTTTTGAGCATACTAAACTCTACTTTGGAAGAGGTACAAGAGACATAAATACGAACGCTTACATTAACACAGAGAAAGCAAATACGGGGTGCTGTAGTGCAGGCATGCTAAACTATAGATTAGAAGAAGTTCGAAAGCTGACAGTCACTTAGAGAAAGCAACTCTTGGCGGGTGATTTTTAGGTCTGCTAAATTGTATTTTGAAAGACGTACCAGAGTCATATACAAACGCTTACATTCATGCAGAGAAAGAAACTATGGGGTGATGTGTTGTGGGGATGCTAAACTGCAGTTTGGAAGGTGTTCGAGAGTGTTATATAGGATAGCTTACAGTCACCTAGAGAAAGCAACACTCGGGACAGCTTTACAAGCCTCTAAACACTAATTAGCAGCAATTGTGAGAGTCAAACATGGGAACGCTTACATTCACTCAGAGAACGCAACGTTTGGGTGGCTGGTTTTTAAGCATTCTAAACTGTATTTTGGAGGAAGTAGGAGAGTCATATATACGAATGCTTACATTCACGCAGAGAAAGCAACTCTGTGGTCGTATTTTGTTGGCATGCTAAACTGTAGTTTGGAAGAAGTTCGAGAGTCTTATATAGGAAAGTTTACAGTCACCTAGAGAAAGCAACTCACAGGAGGTGGTTTGTAAGCCGCTAAACTCTAATTTGGATGAAGTGAAAGAGGCATACATGGATACGCTTCATTCACTCAGAGAAAGGTAAATTGGGGTGCCGGTTTGTAGGTATACTAACTCCAGTTTGGAAGAAGTACTAGAGTCATATATATGAACGCTTATATGGACGCAGAGAAAGCAACTATGGGGTGGTGTTTTGTAGGCCTGCTAAGATATAGTTTGGAAGAAGTTCGAAAGCAGACAGTCAGAGAAAGCAACTCTCGGCGGTTCATTTTTCGGTCTGCTGAATTGTATTTTGAAAGAAATACCAGAGTCATATATTCAAACGCTTACATTCATGCAGAGAAAGCAACTCTGGGGTGGTGTTTTCTAGGCATGCTAAACTCTAGTTTGGACGAAGTTTGAGAATCACATATAAGAAAGCTTAGAGTCGCTTAAAGCAAATCTCTGGGTGTGGAATGTAGGCGTGCTAAACTCTATTTTGGTTTCGGAGTGAGAGTCATATATGGGAAGGCTTACATTCACTCAGAGAAAGCAACGATGGTGTGGTGGTTTGTAGGCATACTGAACTCTAGTTTGGAAGAAGTAGGAGAATGATATATGGGAACGCTTACATTCATGCAGAGAAAGCAATTATGGGGTGGCTTTTTTGTAGCCACGCTAATCTCTATTTTGCAAGAAGTTAAAGAGTAATATATAGGAAAGCGTACCGTCATTTATAGAAACCAACTTTCGGGGGATGGTTTGTAGGCCTGCAAAACTCTACTTTGGAAGAAGGGGGAGAGTCATATGGGGGACTGGGTACATTCACTTGGAGAAATCAACGATGGGGTTGTGGTTTGTAGGCATACTAAACTCTAGTTTGGAAGAAGGACGAGAATCATATATAGGAACGCTTACATTCATGCAGAGAAAGCAACTATGGAGTGATGTTTGTATGCCTACTAAACGATAGTTTGGAGGATGTTCGAGAGTCATATCTGGAAAGCTTACAGTCATTTAGAGAAAGCAACTCTCTGGGGATGGTTCGTAGGCCTGCTGAACTCTATTTTCAATGAAGTGTTCGAATCATATACAGGAACGCTTACATTCACTCAGAGAAAGCAACGTTGGGGTGGCCGTTTTTGAGCATACTAAACTCTACTTTGGAAGAGGTACGAGAGACATAAATACGAACGCTTACATTAACACAGAGAAAGCAAATACGGGGTGCTGTAGTGCAGGCATGCTAAACTATAGATTGGAAGACGTTCGAAAGCTGACAGTCACTTAGAGAAAGCAACTCTTGGCGGGTGATTTTTAGGTCTGCTAAATTGTATTTTGAAAGACGTACCAGAGTCATATACAAACGCTTACATTCATGCAGAGAAAGAAACTATGGGTTGATGTGTTGTGGGGATGCTAAACTGCAGTTTGGAAGGAGTTCGAGAGTGTTATATAGGATAGCTTACAGTCACCTAGAGAAAGCAACACTCGGGACAGCTTTACAAGCCTCTAAACACTAATTAGCAGTAATTGTGAGAGTCAAACATGGGAACGCTTACATTCACGGAGAGAACACAACGTTTGGGTGGTGGTTTGTAGGCATAATAACTGTAGTTCGGAAGAAGTAGGAGAGTCATATGTATGAACGGTTACATTCACGCAGAGAAAGAAACTGTTGGGTGGTGTATGTACGCATGTTAATCTATACTTTGGAGGAAGTTCGAGAGTCATATCTGGGGAAAATTGCAGTCACTTAGAGAAAGCAACAATCGGGGGCCGTTTTGTAGATCTGCTAAATTCTATTTTGGAAGAAGAGTGAAATTCATATGTGGGAACGCTTATGTTCACTCAGAGAAATCAACGATAGGGCAGTGTTTCGTTGGGATGCTAAAGTGTAGTTTGGAAGAAGTTCGCGAGTCTTATATAAGAAAGCTTACAGTCACCTAGAGAAAGTAACTCTCGGCAGATTGTTTCTAAGCGTGCTAAACTCTAATTTGCATCAATTGTGAGAGTCAAACATGGGAACGCTTACATTCACTCAGAGAACGCAACGTTTGGGTGGTGGTTTGTAAGCATTCTAAACTGTATTTTGGAGGAAGTAGGAGAGTCATATATACGAATGCTTACATTCACGCAGAGAAAGCAACTCTGTGATCGTATTTTGTTGGCATGCTAAACTGTGGTTTGGAAGAAGTTCGAGAGCCTTATATAGGAAAGATTACAGTGACACAGAGAAAACAACTCTCTGTAGTTTGTTGGTAGGTCTACTAAACTGTAATTTGGATGATGTGTGAGAACGCTTGCATTCACTCAGAGAAAGAACTTTGTCGTGGTGGTTTGTAGGAATAACAACTGTAGTTCGAAGAAGTAGGAGAGTCATATATGAACGGTTACATTCACGCAGAGAAAGCAACTGTGGAGTGGCGTATGTAATCATCATAATCTGTAGTTTGGAGGAAGTTCGAGAGTCATATCTGGAGAAAATTAGAGTCATTTAGAGAAAGGAACAATCGGGGGCTGGTGTGTAGGTCTGCTAAATTCTATTTTGGAAAAAGAGTGAGAGTCATATATGGGAACGCTTATGTTGACTCAGAGAAATCAACGATGGGACGCTGTATTGTTGGCATGCTAAACTGTAGTTTGGAAGAAGTTCGAAAGTCTTATATAGGAAAGTTTACAGTCACCTAGAGAAAGCAACTCACAGGAGGTGGTTTGTAAGCCGCTAAACTCTAATTTGGATGAAGTGAAAGAGGCATACATGGATACGCTTCATTCACTCAGAGAAAGGTAAATTGGGGTGCCGGTTTGTAGGTATACTAACTCCAGTTTGGAAGAAGTACTAGAGTCATATATATGAACGCTTATATGGACGCAGAGAAAGCAACTATGGGGTGGTGTTTTGTAGGCCTGCTAAAATATAGTTTGGAAGAAGTTCGAAAGCAGACAGTCACTTAGAGAAAGCAACTCTCGGCGGTTCATTTTTCGGTCTGCTGAATTGTATTTTGAAAGAAATACCAGAGTCATATATTCAAACGCTTACATTCATGCAGAGAAAGGAACTGTGGGGTGGTGTTTTCTAGGCGTGCTAAACTCTAGTTTGGACGAAGTTTGAGAATCACATATAAGAAAGCTTAGAGTCACTTAGAGAAAGCAAATCTCTGGGTGTGGAATGTAGGCGTGCTAAACTCTATTTTGGTTTAGATTGAGAGTCATATATGGAAAGGGTTACATTCACTCAGAGAAAGCAACGATGGTGTGGTGGTTTGTAGGCATACTAAACTCTAGTTTGGAAGAAGTAGGAAAATGATATATGGGAACGCTTACATTCATGCAGAGAAAGCAATTATGGGGTGGCTTTTTTGTACCCATGCTAATCTCTAGTTTGGAAGAAGTTATATAGGAAAGCGTACACTCATTTATAGAAACCAACTTTCGGGGGATGAAGGGTAGGCCTGCAAACTCTACTTTGGAAGAAGTGGGAGAGTCATATTGGGGACCACGTACATTGACTCAGAGAAATCGAGGATGGGGTTGTGTTTTGTAGGCATACTAAACTCTAGTTTGGAGAAAGTACGAGAATCATATATAGGAACGCTTCCATTCATGCAGAGAAAGCAACTATGGAGTGAGGTTTGTATGCCTACTAAACTATAGTTTGGAGGAAGTTTAGAATCTTATATAGCAAAGCTTACAGTCACCTAGAGAGAGCAACTCTTGGGAGATGATTTCTAAGCCTGATAATTTGCACCAACTCTTAAAGTCAAGTATGGGAAGGTTTACATCCAGTCAGAACGCAAGGTTTGAGTTGCAGTTTGTGGCCTTAATTGTAGTTCGGAAGAAGTAGGAAAGTCATATATATGAACGGTTACATTCACGCAGACAAACCAGCTATGGAGTGATGTGTGTATGCCTACTAAACTATAGTTTGGAGGATGTTCGAGAGTCATATCTGGAAAGCTTACAGTCATTTAGAGAAAGAAACTCTCAGGGGGTGGTTCGTAGGCCTGCTAAACTCTATTTTCAATGAAGTGTTAAAATCATATACAGGAACGCTTACATTCACTCAGAGAAAGCAACGTTGGGGTGGCCGTTTTTGAGCATACTAAACTCTACTTTGGAAGAGGTACAAGAGACATAAATACGAACGCTTACATTAACACAGAGAAAGCAAATACGGGGTGCTGTAGTGCAGGCATGCTAAACTATAGATTGGAAGAAGTTCGAAAGCTGACAGTCACTTAGAGAAAGCAACTCTTGGCGGGTGATTTTTTAAGTCTGCTAAATTGTATTTTGAAAGACGTGTCAGAGTCTTATATACAAACGCTTACATTCATGCGTAGAAAGAAACTATGGGGTGATGTGTTGTGGGGATGCTAAACTGCAGTTTGGAAGAAGTTCGAGAGTGTTATGTAGGATAGCTTACAGTCACCTAGAGAAAGCAACACTCAGGAGAGCTTTGCAAGCCTGCTAAACTCTAACAAGCAGCGATTGTGAGAGTCAAACATGGGAACGCTTACATTCACTCAGAGAACACAACGTTTGGGTGGTGGTTTGTAGGCATAATAACTGTAGTTCGGAAGAAGTAGGAGAGTCATATATGAACGGTTACATTCACGCAGAGAAAGCAACTGTTGGGTGGCGTATGTATGCATGCTAATCTGTAGTTTGGAAGAATTTCGAGAGTCATATCTGGGGAAAATTACAGTCACTTAGAGAAAGCAACCATCGGGGGCCATTTTGTAGATCTGCTAAATTCTATTTTGAAAGAAGAATGAGAGTCATATATGGGAACGCTTATGATCACGAAGAGAAATCAACTATGGGGCGGTGTTTTGTTGGCATGCTAAACTGTAGTTTGGAAGAAGTTCGCGAGTCTTACATAGGAAAGTTTACAGTCACCCAGAGAAAGCAACTCTCGGGAGATTGTTTCTAAGCATGCTAAATTCTAGATTGCATCAATTGTGAGAGTCAAACATGGGAACGCTTACATTCACTCAGAGAACGCAACGTTTGGGTGGTGGTTTGTAAGCATTCTAAACTGTATTTTGGAGGAAGTAGGAGAGTCATATATACGAATGCTTACATTCACGCAGAGAAAGCAACTCTGTGATCGTATTTTGTTGGCATGCTAAACTGTGGTTTGGAAGAAGTTCGAGAGCCTTATATAGGAAAGATTACAGTGACACAGAGAAAACAACTCTCTGTAGTTTGTTGGTAGGTCTACTAAACTGTAATTTGGATGATGTGTGAGAACGCTTGCATTCACTCAGAGAAAGAACTTTGTCGTGGTGGTTTGTAGGAATAACAACTGTAGTTCGAAGAAGTAGGAGAGTCATATATGAACGGTTACATTCACGCAGAGAAAGCAACTGTGGAGTGGCGTATGTAATCATCATAATCTGTAGTTTGGAGGAAGTTCGAGAGTCATATCTGGAGAAAATTAGAGTCATTTAGAGAAAGGAACAATCGGGGGCTGGTGTGTAGGTCTGCTAAATTCTATTTTGGAAAAAGAGTGAGAGTCATATATGGGAACGCTTATGTTGACTCAGAGAAATCAACGATGGGACGCTGTATTGTTGGCATGCTAAACTGTAGTTTGGAAGAAGTTCGAAAGTCTTATATAGGAAAGTTTACAGTCACCTAGAGAAAGCAACTCACAGGAGGTGGTTTGTAAGCCGCTAAACTCTAATTTGGATGAAGTGAAAGAGGCATACATGGATACGCTTCATTCACTCAGAGAAAGGTAAATTGGGGTGCCGGTTTGTAGGTATACTAACTCCAGTTTGGAAGAAGTACTAGAGTCATATATATGAACGCTTATATGGACGCAGAGAAAGCAACTATGGGGTGGTGTTTTGTAGGCCTGCTAAAATATAGTTTGGAAGAAGTTCGAAAGCAGACAGTCACTTAGAGAAAGCAACTCTCGGCGGTTCATTTTTCGGTCTGCTGAATTGTATTTTGAAAGAAATACCAGAGTCATATATTCAAACGCTTACATTCATGCAGAGAAAGGAACTGTGGGGTGGTGTTTTCTAGGCGTGCTAAACTCTAGTTTGGACGAAGTTTGAGAATCACATATAAGAAAGCTTAGAGTCACTTAGAGAAAGCAAATCTCTGGGTGTGGAATGTAGGCGTGCTAAACTCTATTTTGGTTTAGATTGAGAGTCATATATGGAAAGGGTTACATTCACTCAGAGAAAGCAACGATGGTGTGGTGGTTTGTAGGCATACTAAACTCTAGTTTGGAAGAAGTAGGAAAATGATATATGGGAACGCTTACATTCATGCAGAGAAAGCAATTATGGGGTGGCTTTTTTGTACCCATGCTAATCTCTAGTTTGGAAGAAGTTATATAGGAAAGCGTACACTCATTTATAGAAACCAACTTTCGGGGGATGAAGGGTAGGCCTGCAAACTCTACTTTGGAAGAAGTGGGAGAGTCATATTGGGGACCACGTACATTGACTCAGAGAAATCGAGGATGGGGTTGTGTTTTGTAGGCATACTAAACTCTAGTTTGGAGAAAGTACGAGAATCATATATAGGAACGCTTACATTCATGCAGAGAAAGCAACTATGGAGTGAGGTTTGTATGCCTACTAAACTATAGTTTGGAGGAAGTTTAGAATCTTATATAGCAAAGCTTACAGTCACCTAGAGAGAGCAACTCTTGGGAGATGATTTCTAAGCCTGATAATTTGCACCAACTCTTAAAGTCAAGTATGGGAAGGTTTACATCCAGTCCGAACGCAAGGTTTGAGTTGCAGTTTGTGGCCTTAATTGTAGTTCGGAAGAAGTAGGAAAGTCATATATATGAACGGTTACATTCACGCAGACAAACCAGCTATGGAGTGATGTGTGTATGCCTACTAAACTATAGTTTGGAGGATGTTCGAGAGTCATATCTGGAAAGCTTACAGTCATTTAGAGAAAGAAACTCTCAGGGGGTGGTTCGTAGGCCTGCTAAACTCTATTTTCAATGAAGTGTTAAAATCATATACAGGAACGCTTACATTCACTCAGAGAAAGCAACGTTGGGGTGGCCGTTTTTGAGCATACTAAACTCTACTTTGGAAGAGGTACAAGAGACATAAATACGAACGCTTACATTAACACAGAGAAAGCAAATACGGGGTGCTGTAGTGCAGGCATGCTAAACTATAGATTGGAAGAAGTTCGAAAGCTGACAGTCACTTAGAGAAAGCAACTCTTGGCGGGTGATTTTTTAAGTCTGCTAAATTGTATTTTGAAAGACGTGTCAGAGTCTTATATACAAACGCTTACATTCATGCGTAGAAAGAAACTATGGGGTGATGTGTTGTGGGGATGCTAAACTGCAGTTTGGAAGAAGTTCGAGAGTGTTATGTAGGATAGCTTACAGTCACCTAGAGAAAGCAACACTCAGGAGAGCTTTGCAAGCCTGCTAAACTCTAACAAGCAGCGATTGTGAGAGTCAAACATGGGAACGCTTACATTCACTCAGAGAACACAACGTTTGGGTGGTGGTTTGTAGGCATAATAACTGTAGTTCGGAAGAAGTAGGAGAGTCATATATGAACGGTTACATTCACGCAGAGAAAGCAACTGTTGGGTGGCGTATGTATGCATGCTAATCTGTAGTTTGGAAGAATTTCGAGAGTCATATCTGGGGAAAATTACAGTCACTTAGAGAAAGCAACCATCGGGGGCCATTTTGTAGATCTGCTAAATTCTATTTTGAAAGAAGAATGAGAGTCATATATGGGAACGCTTATGATCACGAAGAGAAATCAACTATGGGGCGGTGTTTTGTTGGCATGCTAAACTGTAGTTTGGAAGAAGTTCGCGAGTCTTACATAGGAAAGTTTACAGTCACCCAGAGAAAGCAACTCTCGGGAGATTGTTTCTAAGCATGCTAAATTCTAGATTGCATCAATTGTGAGAGTCAAACATGGGAACGCTTACATTCACTCAGAGAACGCAACGTTTGGGTGGTGGTTTGTAAGCATTCTAAACTGTATTTTGGAGGAAGTAGGAGAGTCATATATACGAATGCTTACATTCACGCAGAGAAAGCAACTCTGTGATCGTATTTTGTTGGCATGCTAAACTGTGGTTTGGAAGAAGTTCGAGAGCCTTACATAGGAAAGATTACAGTGACACAGAGAAAAACAAATCTCTGTAGTTTGTTGGTAGGTCTGCTAAACTGTAATTTGGATGATGTGTGAGAACGCTTGCATTCACTCACAGAAAGAACGTTGTCGTGATGGTTTGTAGGAATAAATGCTGTAGTTCAAAAGAAGTAGGAGAGTCATATATGAACGGTTACATTCACGCAGAGAAAGCAACTGTGGGGTGGTCTATGTAATCATCATAATCTAGTTTGGAGAAAGTTCGAGAGTCATATGTGGGAAAAATTAAAGTCACCTAGAGAATTGGAACCATCGGGTGTTGTGTAGGTCTGCTAAATTCTATTTTGGAAGAAGAGTGAGAGTCATATATGGGAACGCTTATGTTCACTCAGAGAAATCAACGATGGGGCGCTGTATTGTTGGCATGCTAAACTGTAGTTTGGAAGAAGTTCGAGAGTCTTATATAGGAAAGTTTACAGTCACCTAGAGAAAGCAACTCACAGGAGGTGGTTTGTGGGCCGCTAAACTCTAATTTGGATGAAGTGAAAGAGGCATACATGGATACGCTTCATTCACTCAGAGAAAGGTAAATTTGGGTGCCGGTTTGTAGGTATACTAACTCCAGTTTGGAAGAAGTACGAGAGTCATATATATGAACGATTATATGGACGCAGAGAAAGCAACTATGGGGTGGTGTTTTGTAGGCATGATAAAATATAATTTGGAAGAAGTTCGAAAGCTGACAGTGACTTAGAGAAAGCAACTCTTGGCGGTTGATTTTGAGGTCTGCTAAATTGTATTTTGATAGAAGTACAAGAGTCATATATAAAATCACTTATATTTATGCTGAGAAAGAAACTATGTGGTTATGCTTTGTTGGCGTGCTGAAATGTAGTTTCGAAGACGTTCGACAGTCTTTTATAGGAAAGCTTACAGTCCCCCAGAGGAAGCAACTTTCGAGAGATAGTTTGTAAGCCTGCTAAACTCTACTTTGCATCATTTGGAACAGTCATACTTGGGAACGCTAACATTCTCTGAGAGAACGCAACGTTTGGTTGGTTGTTTGTAAGCATACTAAACTGTATTTTGGAAGAAGTAGCAGAGTCATATATATGAGTGCTTACATTCACGCAGAGAGGGCAACTATGGGGTGGTGTTTTGTAGGCATGCAAATCTCTAGTTGCGAAGAAGTTAAGAGTAATAGGAAAGCTTACAGTCTCACAGAGAAAGCAACCCTTGGGGGCCGGTTTGTAGTTCTGCCAAATTCTATTTTGGATGAAGTGTGAATCTTAAATGGGAACGCTAACATTCACTCAGAGAAAGCAAGGTTGCGGTGGTGATTTTTAGTCACACTAAACTGGAGTTTGGAGGAAGTACGAGAATAAAAGAATGCTTACATTCACTCAGAAAAAGCAACGTTGGGGAGGTGGTTGGTAGGTGTACTATACTTTGGAAGAAGTACGAGCGTGATGCATAGGAACGCTTACATTCACGCAAACTATGGGGTGGCCTTTTGTTGGCATGCTAAACTATGTCCCAAAGTCATATATAGGAAAGCTTATAGTGAGAGAAAGCAACTCTCGGGCGGTGTTTTGTAGGTCCGGCAAATTGCATTTTGAAAGCAGTCCGAGATTCATATAAGGGAAGGCCTATATCCACTCAGAGAAAGCAATGTTAGGCTGGTGGTTTGTAGGCATACTAAACTGTATTTTGGAACTCGTATGTATGACTCTCACACTTGATCCAAATTAGAGTTCACCAGGCCTATAAACCACATCCTGAGAGTTGCTTTCTCTAGGTGAATGTAAGCTTTCCTATGTAAAACTCTCGAACTTCTTCCAAACTAAAGTTTAGCATGCCAACAGTACACCACCACATCGTTGCTTTCTCTGAGTGAACATAAGCATTCCCTTATATGAATCACTTTTTCCAAAATAGAATTTAGCAGACCTACAAACCAGTCCCCGATGGTTGATTTAGCTATGTGACTGTAATTTTCCCCAGATATGACTCTCAAACTTCCTCCAAAGTATAGATTAACATGCGTACATACACCACCCAACAGTTTCTTTCTCTGCGTGAATGTAACTGTTCATATATATGACTCTCCTACTTCTTCCAACCTACAGTTATTATGCCTACAAACCACCACCCAAACGTTGTGTTCTCTCCGTGAATGTAAGCTTTCCCATATTTGACTCTCACAATTGCTGCTAATTAGTGTTTAGAGGCTTGCAAAGCTGTCCCGAGTGTTGTTTTCTCTAGGTGACTGTAGCTATCCTATATAACACTCTGGAAGTCCTTTCAAACTGCAGTTTAGCATGCCAACAACACATCACCCCATAGTTTCTTTCTCTGCATAAATGTAAGCGTTTGTGTATATAACTCTTGTACGTCTTTCAAAATACAATTTAGCAGACCTAAAAATCACCCGCCAAGAGTTGCTTTCTCTAAGTGACTGTCAGCTTTCGAACTTCTTCCAATCTATAGTTTAGCATGCCTGCACTACAGCACCCCGTATTTGCTTTCTCTGTGTTAATGTAAGCGTTCCTATGTATGTCTCTCGTACCTCTTCCAAAGTAGAGTTTAGTATGCTCAAAAACGGCCACCCCAACGTTGCTTTCTCTGAGTGAATGTAAGCGTTCCTGTATATGATTCGAACACTTCATTGAAAATAGAGTTTAGCAGGCCTACGAACCACCCCCAGAGAGTTGCTTTCTCTAAATGACTGTAAGCTTTCCAGATATGACTCTCGAACATCCTCCAATCTATCGTTTAGTAGGCATACAAACATCACTCCATAGTTGCTTTCTCTGCATGAATGTAAGCGTTCCTATAAATGATTCTCGTCCTTCTTCCAAACTAGAGTTTAGTATGCCTACAAACCACAACCCCGTCGTTGATTTCTCCGAGTGAATATACCCAGTCCCCCATATGACTCTCCCCCTTCTTCCAAAGTAGAGTTTTGCAGGCCTACAAATCATCCCCCGAAAGTTGGTTTCTATAAATGACGGTACGCTTTCCTATATATTACTCTTTAACTTCTTGCAAAATAGAGATTTGCATGGCTACAAAAAAGCCACCCCATAATTGCTTTCTCTGCATGAATGTAAGCGTTCCCATATATCATTCTCCTACTTCTTCCAAACTAGAGTTCAGTATGCCTACAAACGACCACACCATCGTTGCTTTCTCTGAGTGAATGTAAGCCTTCCCATATATGACTCTGACTCTGAAACCAAAATAGAGTTTGGCACACCTACATTCCACACCCAGAGATTTGCTTTAAGCGACTCTAAGCTTTCTTATATGTGATTGTCAAACTTCGTCCAAACTAGAGTTTAGCATGCCTAGAAACCACCCCACAGTTGCTTTCTCTGCATGAATGTAAGCGTTCATATACATGACTCTCGTACTTCCTCCAAAATACAGTTTAGAATGCCTACAAACCACCACCCAAACGTTGTGTTCTCTGAATGAATGAAAGCATTCCCATGTTTGACTCTCACAATTGATGCAAAGTAGAGTTTAGCAGGCCAAGAAAGGCTCTCCCGAGAGTTGCTTTCTCTAGGTGACTGTAAGCTTTCCTAAATAAGACTCTCCAACTTCTTCCAAACTACAGGTTAACATGCCCACAAAACATCACCCCATGGTTTTTTCTTTGCATGAATGTAAGCATTAGTATATATCACTCTGGTACTTCTTTCAAAATACAATTAACAGACCTAAAAATCACCCACCAAGAGTTGCTTTCTCTAAATGACTGTTCAGGTTTGGAACTTCTTCCAAACTATAGCATGCTTACAAAGCACCACCACGTAGTTGCTTTCTCTGTGTGAATGTAAGCGTTCCCAAATATCATTCTCGTACTTCTTCCAAACTATTTAGTATGCCTACAAAAACCACCCCAGTGTTGTTTCTCTGAGGGAATGTAAGCGGTCCCATGTTTGACTCTCACACTTCATCCAAATTAGAGTTTAGCATGTGTACAAAAAAATCTCCCGAGAGTTGCTTTCCCTGGGTGACGGTAATCTTTCCTGTATAAGGTTCTCCAACTTCTTCCAAACTACAGTTTAGCATGCCTACAAAACCTGACGCCATAAGTGCTTTCTCTGTGTGAATGTAAGTGTTCCTATATAGGACTCTCGTACTTCTTCCAAACTACAGTTTAGTATGCCCTACAAACCACCACCCAAACGTTGTTTTCTCTGAGTGAATGTAAGCGTTCCCATATATGACTCTCACATTTCAACCAAAATAACTCTATTTCAACCAAAATAACTCTACATTCCACACCCAGAGAGTTGCTTTCTTTACGTGACTGTAAACTTTCCTATATATGACTCTCAAACTTCGTCCAAACTAGAGTTTTGCAAGCCTACAAAACACCACCCCATAGTTGCATTCGGTGCCGGAATGTAAGCGGTTCTACATGTGATTCTCTTGCTTCTTCTAGGAACCACAACCACAACGTTGCTTTCACTGAGTTCCCATATATTATTCTAACACTTCATTGAAAATAGAGTTTAGCAGGCCTACGAAACACCCCCTAGGGTTGCTTTCTCTAAGTGACTGTAAGCTTCCCAGATATGGCTCTCGAACTTCCTCCAAACTATATTTTAGTAGGCATACAAACATCACTCCATAGTTGCTTTCTCTGCGTGAAGGTAAGCTTTCCTATATACGATTCTCGTACTTCTTCCAAACTAGAGTTGACTATGCCTACAAATCACAATCCCATCGTTGATTTCTCTGAGTGAATGCACGCGGTCCCCAATATGACTCTCTCCCACTTCCAAACTGGAGTTTTGCAGGTGTACAAAACATCCCCCGAGAGTTGGTTTCTATGACTGTACCCTTTCCTATATATTACTCCTTAACTTCTTCCAAACTAGAGATTAGCATGGCTACAAAAACGCCACCCCATAATTGCTTTCTCTACGCGAATGTAAGCGTTCCCATATATCATTCTCCTACTTCTTCCAAACTAGAGTTTAGTATGCCTACAAACCACCACGCCGTCGTTGCTTTCTCTGAGGGAATGTAAGCCTTCCCATATATGACTCTCACTCTTAAACCAAAATAGAGTTTAGCAGGCCTACATTCCACACCCAGAGATTTGCTTTCTCTAAGTGACTCTAAGCTTTCTTATATGTGATTCTCAAACTTCGTCCAAACTAGAGTTTAGCATGCCTATAAAACACCACCCCATAGTTACTTTCAGTGCGTCAAAATGTATGTGCTCCTATATGTGATTCTCGTGCTTCTTCCAAACTGCAGTTTAGTAAGCCTACAAACAACCCCATCGTTGCTTTCTCTGAGTGAATGTAAGCGTTCTCATATATGACTCTCACACTTCAACCAAAACAGGGTTTTGCAGGCCTACAAACCACCCGCCAAGACTTGCTTTTTCAAAGTGGCTGTTACCTTTCCTATATAGGACTCTGGAACTTCTCCCAAGCTAGACTTTAACATGTCTACCTGACACTACTCCGTAGTTGCTCTCGCTGTGTGAATGTAAGCGTTCCTATATATGAGTCTTGTACTTCTTCTTAACTAACATCTGGCATGCCAAAATAACACTCCCCCATAGTTGCTTTCTTTGAGTCAATGTAAACATTCCTATATATGTCTCTCGCACTTCTTCCAAACTAGAGTTGAATAAGTCTACAAACCAATCCCCGACAGCTGTTTTCTCTGAACGAATTTAAGCGTTCCTATATATGACTATGGCACTTCCTCCAAACTAGAGTTTAGAAAGCCTACACTCCACCCCTGTTCGTTGCTTTCTCTAAGTTACTGTATGCTTTCCTATACATGGCTCTCGAAATTTTCCAAACTAGAGTTAGCATGCCTACTATACACCTACACATAATTGCTTTGTCTGAGTGAATATAAGCCTTCCTATATATGACTGTCGCACTTTTTCCAAATTAGAGTGTAGCCAGCCTGGAAAGCACCCCTTATAGTTGCTTTCATTGAGTGAATGTTAACATTCCTATGTATGACTCTCGCAACTTTTCCAATCTAAGATTTTAGCAATGCTACAAATCCCCCGCCGAGAGTTCCTATACATAACTGTCCTCTTTTTCCAAGCTAGAGTTTAGGAAGCCTAGAATCCGTCCCCCCGTAGACGCTTTATGTGAACGTAAGCATTCTATATATGACTCTCGCCTTCCTCCAAACTAGAGCTTAGCAAGCCTACAAACCAACTCCCTATAATTGCTTTCTCTGAATGAATGATATCGTTCCTATATAAGACTCTCGAACTTCTTCCAAACCAGAGTTTAACAAGCCAAAAAAGCACCCCCCATAGATGCTTCCTCTAACTCAAAGCTAATATTCCTATATATGATTCAGCTTCTTCATCCAAACTAGAGTAAGGCAAGCCTACAAATCACACATCAATAGTTGCTTTCTATAAGTAAATGTAAGCATCCCTATATATGACTATAGCAATTCTTCCAAACTGGAGTTTAGCAAGCCTACAGACCCCAGGACTCCACTCCATAGTACCCTGGGCATTGGCGCCTGCCTGTCATGCAGGACATAGGGGCGGACGCTCATCTCAGACACGGCATTGGTGGATTGTAGGCTTTTTTAAGTTTTTGAATTGAAGAACTCTGAGAATTGGAATTCGGTTTAGGGTAAGGTTAGGTGTTAGGGACTAGGATTAGATTTAGGGGTTAGGGTTTTAGGTTAGAATTAGGGTTAGGATTACTGTTAGGGTTAGAGATTAGGATTATGTTTAGTGGTTGGGTTTAGGTTTAGGGTGAGAGGCAAGAGTAAGGGTCAGGGATTAGGGTTACTGTTAGGAGTTAGATTCAGGGCTTACGAAGGGTTTGGTTTAGTGATAGGGTTAGGGCTTACGTTTAACGGTGTGTGTTAGGGCACGGGCCCCGTCTAATGTACGGGGCACTGTGGGTGTGGAGCAAGGCTGCGTCCCCACTTCATCTTACCCTTGGTGTTGGGCTTCAACTGTCACGCAGGACAAAGGCAGAGGCTCATGAAACGCATGGTTAGGATTAAGGTTTAAGGTTAGGGTCAAGGTTGAGGGTTAGGGTGAGGGTTAACAGTTAGAGTTAGGGTAAGGGGGTTAGGGATAGGGTTAGGGTTAAGGGTTAGGTTTATGGTTCAGGTTTAAGGTTAGCGTTAGAGGGTAGGGTTAGTGTAACTGTAGGTCAGTGTTGCGGTTAGATCTCCAGGCATTAGGGTAAAGGTCAGGGTTAGGGTTAAGAGTTAGGGTTAAGTTTAATGGTTAAGGATTGGGATTAGGGTTGAGGGTTAGGGTTAAGATTATGGGTAATGACTCAGGATCAAAGGTTAGGGTTATTTTTAGGCGTAGGGTTAGCGTAAGGGGATAGGGTTAATGTTTGTGTTGTTGGTAGGGTTAAGGTTAGGGTTGGCGTTTCAGAATTAGGGATTAGGTGTTATGGTTATGGCTAGGAGTTAGCGTTAGATTTACGGTATAGGTCTTGTTCTCAGGGTGTCATGCATTAACGTTAAGATAAGGGGTTAAAGTTAGGGTTACGGTGAGCTTTACCTGTTAAGGTGAGCAGTAGGATCAGGGTTAGGTGTTATGTTCTGGGTTAGGGTTATGGGTGAGGGGTAGGGTTTATGCTTAGGGCACGGGCCCTGTATGCACTAGGAGGCGAAGTTAGGGGTCTGTGATGGTCGCTGGGAACCCACTCTATCGCACGCAGTGTATGGGCCTCTGGGTTTCATGCAGGACACTGTGGCAGAGCCGGCTTTCATGCATGGCTTAGTAGGATTGTAGGCTTTCAAAACTCTGAGAAAGCAAGAAGTCTGAGAATTAGATTTCGGGTTAGGATTACGGCACGGTTTAGGGATGAAGATTAGTGGTTAGGGTGAGGGCTTAGGGTTAGGGGTTAGGGTTAGGGTTAGGGTTGCTGGTAGGGTGAAGGTTAGGTTTGACGTTTTAGAATTAGGGATGAGGTGTTACGGTTATGACTATGGTTTAGGATTAGAATTACGGGATAGGGCTTCTTCTCAAGGTGTTCTGCATTCACGTTAAGTTAAGGGGCTAAGTTAGGGTTACGGGGAGGTTTATTTTTTAAGGTGAGCAATAGGATCAGGGTTAGGTGTTATGTTCAGGGTGAGGGTTATCTGTTAGGGGTAGTGTTTATACTTAGCGTACGGGCCCTGTCTGCACTGGGCGGGGGGCTGGGGTTAGGGGGATGGGATTGTCCCCGGGAACACACTCTATCGTACGCTGGGTATGGGCTCCTGGGTTTCATGCAGGACACAGTGGCAGAGCCCCCTTTTACTCATGGCATGGGAGGATTGTAGGCTTTCTAAACTCTGAGAAAGCAAGATCTCTGAGAATTAGATTTAGGGGTAGGATTCTGGTAATGTTTAGGGATGAAGATTAGTGTCAGGGTGGGGTCTTGGCTTAGGGGTTGGGGTTAAAGGTTAGTGTTAGGTTTAACAGTTACAGTTAGGTTTACGGTTAAGTCTCAGGGTTCGGGTTAAGGTTTGGGTTTAGCGTTTGGCACAGGGGTAGGCTTCAGTGTTAGCTTCATGGTTAAAGATTAGGAGTAGGGTTAGTGCGAGGGTTAAGGGTAAGGGCAAGATTAAGGGTTCAGGTTGGGGTTAGGCTTAGGTTTAGGGTTAGGGGTCAAGGGTCAGGTTTAGGGTTAAGTGTTGGGCTTAGGGTTGGGGTTTAGTGTTAAGTTTATCGTTAAGGATTAGGGTTAGGGTCAGGGTTAAATGCTTGGGTGCGGGTAATGGTTAGGGTCAGGGTTAAGGTTTATGGATAGGGTTAGTGTTAAGGGTTTACGGGTAGGTTTAGGGTTCAGGGTTAGAGTTAGCATTAGGGCTTAAGGTTAGGATTAGGTGGTAGGTTAGATTTTAGGGTTAGATCTAGGCGTTAGAGTAAGGGTTAAGAGATAGGGTTAGGTTTAATGCTTAGGATTAGGGTTAGGGTTTGGGGTTAAAGTAAGTGTTAGGGGTTAGGTTTAAGGATCAAAGGTTAGTGTTATTTTTAGCTGTAGTGTTAGGGTTAGGGATAAGGGATAAGGTTGGCGTGAGGGTTTTCCTTACTGTTAGGGTTAAGGGTCAGGCTTAGATTAAAGGTTAAGGTTAGGGTCAGCGTTAAGGGTTAGGGTGAGGGTTAACGGTTACGGTAAAGGTTAAGCGTTAGTGTTAGGGATTAGCGATTAGGGTTTTTGGTAAGTGTTAGGGTTAGGAGTTAGTGTTTTATGAAGGGGTATGGTTAGAATTAGGATTGGGGTTAGTGTTAGGGTTAGGTTTAGGAGTTAGGTTTAGGGTAAAAGGATAGGATTAGCGTTAAGGGTTGGGCTCAGGTTTAGGGTTAAAGTTTAGTGTTAGGGTTAATGTTTAGTGTTATGGTCCAGTTTAAGTGTTAGGGTGAGGGTTAACGGTTAGGATTAGGCTTAGAGGTTGGGGATATAGTGAGGGTTCAGTGTTAGGGTTAGGTTTAGGGTTCAGGGTTAAGGTTAGCTGTAGGGGTTATGGTTAGGGTTAGGTGTTAGGTTAGTGTCAGGGTTAGGTCTAGTCATGAGGGTAAGGTTTAGGGTTAGCTTTAAGAGCTAGGGTTAGGTTGAATGGATAGGATTAGGATTAGGGTTAAGGGTTAGGGTAAGGCTTAGGGGTTAGGGTGAAGGGTTAAGGGTTTTTGTTAGGCATAGCGTTGGGGTTAGAAGTAAGGGTTACTGTCAGTGTTAGGGTTGTAGGCAGGGTTACGGTTAGAGTTAGCGGTTTAGAATTAGGGTTAGGGATTAGGTGTTACAGTGACGACTAGGAGATAGGGTTAGAATTATGGGATAGGGGTTGTTCTCAGGGAATGGGTTATGCACTAACGTTAGGATAAGAGGTTAAAGTTAGGCTCACGGTGAGGTTTACGTGTTAAGGGGAGAAATAGGAACAGGGTTAGGTGTTATGTTCACGGTGAGGGATATCTGTTGCAGGTATTGTTTATGCTTAGCGCACGGGCCCTGTCTGCCTTAGGCGGGGGTGGGGGGAGGTTAGGGGACTGGGATTGTCACCAGGATCCCACTGTATCGTACTCTGGGTATGGGCCCGTGGGTTTGATGCAGGACACAGTGGTAGAGCCTCCTTTCACGCATGGCATGGGAGGATTGCAGGCTTTCTAAACTCTAAGAAAGCAAGAAGTCTGAGAATTAGATTTAGGGTTAAGATTCTGGTTAGGGTTAAGGATGAAGTTTAGTGTTAGGGTGAGGGCTTAGGGTTAGGGATTAGGGTTAGGGTTAAAGGTTACTCTTAGGTTTAACGGTTACAGTTCGGTTTAGGTTTGAGGTTTACGGTTAGGGTTAAGATGAGGGGTTAGGGTTTGGTATAGGGTTAGGGTTAGGTACAGGGTTAGGGTTAAGTGTTAGGTTTACGGTTGAAGATTAGGATTAGGGTTAGGATTAAAGGTTAGCGTGAGAGTTAACGGTTAGGGTTAAGGTTAAGAGTTAGGGTTAGGGTTTAGGTTTAGGGTTAAGGGTTAGGGTTAGCTTTAGGGTTCGAGTTATGTGTTAGGGTTTGTGTTAGAGGTTAGGGTTAGGTTTACTGTCCACGGTTAGGGTTACGTTTAGGGGTTAGCATTAGGGTTAAGGATTAGGTTTAGGGTAAGGGTTTAGAGTTAGTGTTGGGCTTTAGGCTCGGGGCTTAGGTTCAGGGTCAGGGGTTAGGGTTGGTGGTAGGGCTTAGATTTATCGGTCAGTTTAAGGGCACAGGACCTGGTTAATCTACGGTGAGAGGGGTGCGGTCGGAGTCATCACGAAAGCACAACATCATTCCCTGGGCCCTGGAACAAGATCTACATGCAGGATTCAGGCGGAGCCTCATCTCACACATGGCATGGCTGTATTGTAGGCTTGCTTCACTCGGGAATGGAAGTAGTGTGAGAATTAGGGTTAGGGTTGGGGTTAGGGGTTTCGAGTTAGGGGTTAGGCTTGGAGTCAGGGTTAGGTGCTAGGGATTAGTGGTTAGGGTTAGAGTTAGTGTTACGGGTTAGGTGTTAACTCTGGTTTAGGGGGCCAGGGTAAGGTTTAGGTTTGGAGTTAGCGTTAGGGTTAGGCGTTAGGGTTAAGGAATAGGGTTAGGGTTAAGGGTTAGGCTTAGGGTAAGGGTTCAGGTTTAGGGTTAGGGTCACGGTTAAGGGTTAGGGTGAGGGTTAACAGTTAGGGATAGGGTTAGGGGGTTAGGGATAGGATTAGGGTTAAGGGTTAGGTTTATGGTTCAGGTTTAAGGTTAACATTAGGGGGTTAGGGTTAGTGTTAACTGTAAGTCAGTGTTAGGGTTAGATCTCTAGGTATTAAGGTAAAGGTTAGGTTTAAGGTTAAGTGTTAGGGTTATGTTTAATGGTTAGGCTTGGGATTAGGGTTAAGTGTTAGGGTTAAAGTTAGGGGTTATGACTAAGGATCAACGGTTAGGGTTATTTTTATGCGTAGGGTTAGGGTAAGGTGTTAGGGTTAGTGTTAGTGTTGTTGGTAGGGTTAAGGTTAGGGTTGGCGTTTCAGAATTCGGGATCAGGTGTTATGGTTATGGTTAGGAGTTAGCGTTAGAATTACAGTATAGTGCTTTTTCTCAGGGTGTCATGCATTAACGTTAAGATAAGGTGTTAAAGTTAGGGTTATGGTGAGCTTTACCTCTTAAGGTGAGCAGTATGATCAGGGTTAGGTGTTATGTTCTGGGTTAGTCTTATGGGTGAGGGGTAGGGTTTATGCTCTGGGCACGGGCCCTGTATGAACTAGGAGGCAAAGATAGGGGTCTGTGATGGTCGCTGGTAACCTACTCTATCGTATGCAGTGTATGGGCCTCTGGTTTCCTGCAGGACACTGTCGCAGAGCGGGCTTTCATGCATGGCTTAGTAGGATTGTAGGCTTTCAAAACTCTGAGAAAGCAAGAAGTCTGAGAATTAGATTTCGGGTTAGGATTACGGCACGGTTTAGTTATGAAGATTAGTGTTAGGGTGAGGGCTTAGGGTTAAGGGTTAGGGTTAGGGTTAGGGTTGATGGTAGGTTGAAGTTTAGGGTTGGCACTTTAGAATATGGATGAGGTGTTATGGTTATGGCTAGGGATTAGGTTTAGAATTATGGGATAGGGCTTCTTCTTTGGGTGCTATGCATTAACGTTAACATAAGGGGATAAATTAGTGTTATGGTTAGGTTTATGTTTTAAGGTGAGCAACAGGATCAGGGTTAGGTTTTATGTTTGGAGTTAGGGTTATCTGTTAGGGATAGTGTTTTTGCTTAGCGCACGGGCCCTGTCTTCACCAGGAGGGGGGGGGTTAGGGACTAGGATTGCCACTGGGAACCCGCTCTATCATGCACTAGTTATGGGCCCCCGGGTTTCTTGCAGGACACAGTGGCAGAGCCTCCTTTTACTCATGACATGGGAGAATTGTAGGCTTTCTAAACTCTGAGAAAGCAAGAAGTCTGAGAATTAGATTTAGGGGTAGGTTTATGGTAATGTTTAGGGATGAAGGTTAGTGTTAGGGTGCGTTCTTAAGGTCAGTGGTTAGGGTTAAAGGTTAGTGTTAGGTTTAACCGTTACAGTCAGGTTTATGGTTATGTTTTAGGGTTAGGGTTAAGGTTAAGGTTTAGCGTTTGGTACAGTGTTAGGCTTAAGTTTTAGCTTTAGGGTTAAAGATTAGGATTAGGGTTAGGGTTAAGGGCTAGTGTGAGGGTTAATGATAAGAATCAAGACTAAGGGCTAGGGTTTTTGTTAGTGTTAGGAATAAGTCTTCGTGTAGGCTTTAGGGTTAGCGTTAAGTGTTATGGTTAGGGTTAGGTTTAGGGTTCATGGTTAGTGTTATGTTTAGGGGTTCGTGTTAGGGTTAGGGATTAGGTTTAGGGTAAGGTTTTAGAGTTCGTGTTCAGCGTTCCGGTCGGAGCTTATGTTTACGGTTAGGGGTTAGTGTTAGTGTTAGGGCTGAGATTTAGCTTTTAGTTTAAGGGCACAGGACCTGTTTTATTTACGGTGAGAAGGGTGCTGTCGGAGTCTCCACGAAAGCACAAAATCGTTCCCTGATCCTTGGGAAAGGACCTACATGCAGGACTCAGGTGGAGCCTCATCTCACGCATAGTATAGCTGTATTGTAGGCTTGCTTCACTCTGAGAATGGAAGTAGTGTGAGAATCAGGGTTAGGGTTCGGGTTAGGGGTTTGGAGTTTGGGATTATGGTTCGAGTCAGGGTTAGGTCCTAGGGATTAGGAGTTAGGGTTAGTGTTAGGGATAGGGGTTAGTTGTTGGGTTTGGGTTAGGGTGCTAGGGTTAGGTTTAGGGTTGGGGTTAATATTAGGGTTAGCGTTTAGGGTTAAAGGATAGGATTATGGTTAAGGGTTTGGCTTAGGGTTAGGGTTAAGGGTTAGTGTTAAGGTTTAGGGTTAAGTTCAGGGTTACGTGTTAGGGTGAGGGTTAACAGTTAGGGTTATGGTTAGGGTCTTAGGGGTAGGGTTAGGGTTAGAGTTAGGGGTTAGGATTAAGGGTGAAGTGTTAGGGTTATTTTTAGGCATAGTTTTAAAGTTAGGGGCTAGGGTAATGTTTGGTTTGATGGTAGGTTTAAGGTTAGGGTTAGCAGTTTAGAATTCGCATTAGGGATTAGGTGTTATGGTTATGGCTTGGAGTTAGGGTTAGAATTCAGAGATAGGAGTTGTTCTCAGGGTAAGTGTTATGCATTAACGTTATGATAAGGGGTTAAATTTAGGGTTATGGTGAGATTTACATTTTAAGGTGAGCAATGGGATCAGGGTCAGGTGTTATGTTCAGGGTTATGGTTAGGGGTGAGGGGTAGGGTTTATGCTTACGACTTGGGCCCTGTCTGCACTAGGCAGGGGGGGAGGGGTTTGGGGTTGCGATTGTCGTCGGGAACCCACTCTAGTGTATGCTGAGTATGGGCACTGGGGTTTCCGGCAGGACACAGTGGTAGAGCCTCCTTTTATTCATGGCATGGGAGGATTGTAGGCTTTCTAACGCTGAGAAAGCAAGAAGTCTGATAATTAGATTTAGGGTTAGGATTATAGTTAGGGTTAGGAATGAGGTTAGTGCTAGGGTGAGGGATTAGGGCTAGGGATTATGGGTAGAGTAAAGGTTAAATGTTAGAGTTAGGTTTAACGGTTACAGTTAGGTTTAGGGTTACGTTTTAGGGTGAGGGTTATGGTTAGGGGTTAGGGTTTGGTACAGGGTTAGGGTTAAGTGTTAGGTTTAGGGTTAAAGATTAGAATTCGGATTAGGGTTGACGGTTAGTGTGAGTGTTAATGGTTAGGTTTGTGTTTAAGGGTTAGGGTTAGGGTTTAGGGCTAGTGTTAAGCGTTCGTGTTAGATTTAGGGTTAGAGTAAAGTGTTATGGTTAGGGTTATGGGTTAGCATTAGGGTTAAAGGTTAAGGGTTAGGTTTATTTTCAGGCACAGGGTTAGGATTAGGTGTTAGGGTTAGTGTTACCGTTAAGGTTTTTTGTAGGCTTAAGGTTAGGTTTAGCAGTTTAGAATTAGGGTTAGGGATTAGGTGTTATGGTTATGGTAAGGAGTTAGGGTTAGTATTATGGCATAGGGGTTGGTCTCAGGGTCAGTTTTATGCTTAAAGTTAGGGTAAGCGGTTAAAGTTAGTGTTACGGTGAGCTTTACGTGTTAAGGTGAGCAATAGGATCAGGGTTAGGTTTTATGTTCAGGGTTAGGGTTATGGGTGAGGGGTAGAGTTTATACTTAGGGTTAGGGTTAGGGTTAGGGTTTAGGCTTAAGGATCAAGGGTTAGGGTTAGGGTTAGTGTTAGGGCTGTTGGTAGGGTTAAATTTAGGGTTAGCAGCTTACAATTAGGTATTAGGTTTTACAGTTATGAATAAGAGTTAGGGTTAGAATTATGGGATAGGTGTTGTCCTCAGGGTAAGTATTATTCATTAACGTTAGGATAAGGGGTTAGGGTTAGGGTTATGGTGAGTTTTACATGTTAAGGTGAGCAATAGGATCAGGGTCAGATGTTATGATCAGGGTTATGGTTATGGGTTAGGGGCAGTGTTTATGCTTAGGGCACAGGCCCTGTCTTCACTAGGTGGGGGGGCTCGGAGGCTGGGATTGTCACCAGGAACCCACTCTATCGTATGCTGGGTATGGGCCTCTGGGTTTCATGCAGGGCACAGTGGCAGAGCCTCCTTTCATGCATGGCATGGGAGGATTGTAGGCTTTCTAAACTCTGAGAAAGCAAGAAGTCTCAGAATTAGATTTAGGGTTAGGATTACGGTTAGGGTTAGGGATGAAGTTTAGTGTTAGGGAGAGGGCTTAGTGTTAGGGATTAGGGTTTGGTACAGGGTTAGGGTTAAGTGTTCGGCTTAGGGGTAAAGATTAGGATTAGTGTTAGGTTTAAGGGTTAGCTGAGGGTTAACGGTTAGGGTTAAGGTGAAGGGTTAGGGTTAGGGTTTAGGGTTAGGATTAGGGGTTCGTGTTAGGTTTAGGGTTACACTTAAGTGTTAGGGTTTAGGTTCAGGTTTAGGGTTCATGGTTAAGGTTATGTTTAGGGGTTAGGTTTAGGGGTTAGGTTTGGTGTAAGGGTATAGTGTTAGTGAAGGGAGTTTGGGTCAGGGTTTCTGTTTAGGGTAGGGGTTAGTGTTAGGACTTAGATTTAGCGATTAGTTTAAGGTCAGAGGACCTGTTTAATCTATGGTGAGAAGGGTGTGGAATCGGTCGCTGAGACACCACAGCATTGTACCCTGGGCCTTGGGCTCAGACGTACATGCAGGAATCAGGGGGAGCCTGTTCTCATGCATGGCATGGTTGTATTGTAGGCTTGGTTAACTCTTAGAATGGAAGAAGTGTGAGAATTAGGGTTATGGTTAGGGTTAGGGATTTGGGTTTAGGAGAGAGTGTTCAAATGAGGGTTAGGGGTTAGGCATTAGGGGTTAGGGTTAGTGTTAGGGTTAGGGGTTGGGGTGAGGGTTGGGTTAGGGGCTAGGGTTAGGTTTAGGGTTGGGGTTAGTGTTAGCGTTCGAGTTAGGGATTAGAGTTAGGGTTAAGGGATAGGATTAGGGTTAAGAGTTTGGCTTAGGGTTCAGGTTAAGGGTTAGGGTTATGGTTAAAGATTAGTGTTAGTTTAAACAGTTACAGTTAGGTTTAGGGTTAAATTTTAGGGTGAGGGCTTTTTAAACTCTGAGAGAGGAAGACGTCTGAGATTAAGATTTAGGGATAGGATTATGGTTAGGATTAGGGATGACGATTAGTGTTAGGGTGAGGGCTTAGGGTTAAGGGTTAGGGATAGAGTTAGGGTTAAGGTTAGTGTTAGTTTTAACGGTTAAAGTTAGGTTTAGGGTTAAGGTTTATTGTCAGGGTTAAGGTCAGGGGTTAGGGTTTCGTACAGGGTAAGAGTTAAGTGTTAGGTTTAGGGTTAAAGATTAGCATTATGGTTAGTGTTAAAGGTTAGTGTGAGGGTAAAAGTTTAGGGTTAAGTTTAAGGGCTAGGGTTAGGGGTTAGTGTTAGGGTTAAGGGGTCTTGTTAGGTTTAGGGTTACAGTTAAGTGTTATGGTTAGTGTTAGGGGTTACGGTTAGGCTTAGGGTTCATGGTTAGTGTAACATTTAGGGGTTAGGGCTAGGGTTAAATGATAGTGTTAGAGTTAAGGCTTAGGCTTTGGGTAAAGGTTTAGGGATAGGTTTACGGGTTAGGGTTAGTGTCAGGGTTAAATGTTAGGGTGAGAGTTAACAGTTATGGTTAGGGTTATTGGTTAGGGGTTGTGTTTATGCTTAGGGCACGTGCCTTGTCTGCACTAGGCGGAGAGGTTAGGGGGCTAGCATATTCGCCGGGAAATCACTCTATCGTATGCTGGGTATTGGCCCCTGGACACAGTGGCAGGGCCTCGTTTCACACATGGCATGGGAGGATTATAGGCTTTCTAAACTCTGAGAAAGAAAAAGTCTGAGAATTAGATTTAGGGTTAGGATTATGGTTAGAATTAGGGATGAAGTTTAGTGTTAAGGTGATGCCTTAGGGTTAGGGGTTAGGTTTAGGGTCAGAGTTAAAGGTCAGTGTTAGGTTTAACAGTTACAGTTAGGTTTAGCATTAAGGTTTAGTGTTAGGGTTCAGTTTAGGGGATAGGTTTTGGTACAGGTTAAGGTTTAAGTGTTAAGTTTAGAGTTAAAGATTACAATTAGGGTTAGGTTTAAAGGTAAGTGTGAGGATTAACGGTTAGGGTTAAGCATGAGGGTTAGGGATTAGGTTTAGTGTTAAGGGTTTATGTTAGTTTAGGGTTAGAGTTAAGTGTTATGGTTAGGGTTAGGGGTTAGGGTTAGATATAGGGTGCATGGTTAGGGTTACGTTTAGGGGTTAGGGTTATGGGTTAGGTTTAGGGTGAGTGTTTGGTGTTAGTGTTGGGCATTAGGATAAGGGCTTAGGTTTAGGGTTAGCGTTTAGGTTTAGTGTTAGGGCTTAGATTTAGCGGTTAGTTTAAGGGCACAGGACCTGTTTAATCTATGGTGAGAAGGGTGCAGAATTGGTCCCCTTGACACCACACCATCGTACCTGGGCCTTGGGCCCAGACCTACATGCAGGACTCAGGCGGAGCCTCTTCTCACTCATGGCATGGCTCTATTGTAGGCTTGGTGAACTCTGAAAATGGAGGAAGTGTGAGAATTAGGGTTATGGTTATGGTTAATTGTTTGGGGTTAGGGGTTAGGGTTCGAGTGTGGTTCAGGGGTTAGAAATTAGGAGTTAGTGTTAGTGTTAGGGTTAGGGGTTAGGGGTTAGTGTTGGTTTAGGGGCTAGGGTTAGATTCAGAGTTAGGGTTAGTGTTAGGGTTAGGGTTAGGGATTATGGTTAGGGTTAGGAATTAGGGTTAGGGTTAGGCTTAAGGGATAGGATTAGGGTAAAGGGTTAAGGCTTAGGGTTAGCATTAGGGATTAGGGTTAGGGTTAAATGTTAGGGTTTTGGTCTGATTTAAGGGTTAGGGTGAGCGTTAACAGTTAGGGTTAAGGTTAATTGTTAGGATTGGGGGTTAGGCTTAAGGATTCGTATTAGGGTTAGGGTATAAGGGTGAGACTTAAGTCTTATGGTTAGGGACAGGGCTTTTGGTTAGGGATAAGGGTTAGGAGTTAGGGTTACTTTTAGGCATAGGGTAGGATTAGGGGTGAGGGTTAGGGTTAGGGTTAGTGTTAGGGTTGTTGGTAGTGTTAAGGTTAGGGTTAGCAGTTTAGAATTAGGGTTAGGGATTAGGTTTTATGGTTATGGCTAAGATTTAGGGTTAGAATTATGGGATAGGCGTTGTTCTCAGTGTAAGTGTTATGCATTAACTTTAGGAGATGCGGTTAAAGTTAGGGTTACAGTGTGGTCTACATGATAAGGTGAGCAGTAGGATCAGGGTTAGGTGTTACGTTCAAGGTTAGGGTTATATGTTAGGCGTACTTTTTACTCTTAGGGCACGGGCCCTGTCTTCACTAGGCGGGAGGATTAGGGGTCTAGGATTGTGGCCGAGAACTTTCTCTATCGTACACTGGGTATGGGTCCCTGGGTTTCATGCAGGACACAGTGGCAGAGCCTCTTTTCACGCATGGCATGGGAGGATTGTAGGCTTTCTAAACTCTGAGAAAGCAAGAAGTCTGAGAATTAGATTTAGGGATAGGATTATGGTTAGTGTTAAGGATAAAGTTTAGCATTAGGGTGAGGGCTTAGGGTTAGGGGTTAGAGTTACGGTCAGGGTTAAAGGTTAGTGTTAGGTTTAATGGTTACAGTTAGCTTTAGGGTCAAGTGTTAGGGTTAAGGTTAAGGTTAGGGGTTAGGTTTTGGTACAGGGTAAGGGTTAACTGTTAGGTTTAGGGTTAAAGATTACGATTAGGGTTAGGTTTAAGGGTTAGTGTGAGAGTTAACGGTTAGGGTTAAGGTTAAGTGTTAGGGTTAGTGGTTAAGTTTAGGTTTAAGTGTTCGTGTTAGGTTTAGGGTTAGAGTTAAGTGTTATGGTTAGGGTTTGGGGTTAGGGTTAGGTTTAGGGTTCATCGTTAGGGTTACGTTTAGGCATTAGGGTTATGGGTAAGGATTAGGGTAAGGGTTTAATGTTAGTGTTGGGCGTTAGGGTCAGGGCTTAAGTTTAGGGTTAAGGGTTAGTGTTAGAGTTAGCGTTAGGGCTTAGATTTAGAGGTTATTTTAAGGGCACAGGACCTGTGTAATCTATGGTGAGAAGTGTGCAGAATGGGTCATCGCCACACCACACCATCGTACCCTAGGCCTTGGGCCCAGACCTACATGCAGGTCTCAGGCAGAGCCTCTTCTCACGCATGGCATGGTTTTATTGTAGGCTTGGCTAACTCTGAGAATGGAGGAAGTGTGAGAATTATGGTTATGATTAGGGTTAGGTGTTTGGGGTTAGGGGTTAGTGTTCGCGTGAGGGTTAGGTGTTAGGGATTAGGGGTTAGGGTTAATGTTAGCATTAGGGGTTAACGGTTAGGGTTGGGTTAGGGACTAGAGATAGATTTAGGGTTGGGGTTAGGGTTAGGGTTAGGGTTAGGGGTTAGGGTTAGGGTTAAGGGATAGGATTAGGGTTAAGGGTTAAGGCTTAGGGTTAGCATTAAGGGATAGGGTTAGGGTTAAGGGTTGGGTTATGGTCCGAGTTAAGGGTTAGGGTGAGGGTTAACAGTTAGGGTTAGGGTTATAAGTTAGGGATAGTGTTAGGTTTAAGGTCTAGGGTTAGGGTTAGAGGTAGCTTTACTGCTAAGATTAGGTCTCGGCATTAAGGTAAGGGTTAGTGTTAGGGTTAAGGGTTAGGGTTAGGTTTAATTGTTAGGATTAGGATCAGAATTAAGGGTTAGGCTTAGGGTTAGGGGATAGGGTTAGGGTTTAGGGTAAACTTTTAAGGTTATGTTTAGGGATAAGGTTAGGGTTAGCGTTTAAGGTTAGGGTTAGTATTAGGGTTGTTTGTAGGGTTAAGGTAATGTTTAGTGGTTAGAATTAGGGTTAGGGATTAGGGGTTACTGTTATGGCTAGGAGTTAGGGTTAGAATTAAGTGATAGGGGTTGTTCTTAGCATAAGTGTTATGCATTAATGTTAGGATAAGTGGTTAAAGTTAGGTTTACGGTGAGGTTTATGTGTTAAGGTGAGCAATAGGATCAGGGTTAGAATTATGAGTGAGGGGTAGGGTTTTGCTTAGGGTATGGGCCCTGTCTGCCCTAGGAGTGGGATTGAGGGGGATGCGATTGTCACCAGAAACCCACTCTATCGTATGCAGGGTATGGGCCCATGGGTTTCTTGTAGGACACTCTGGCAGAGCCTGATTTCACGCATGGTAAAGGAGGTTTGTAAGCTTTCCAATCTCTAAGAAAGTAAGAAGTCTGAGAATTAGATTTAAGGTTAGGATTATCGTTATGGTTAGGGATGAAGTTTAATCTTAGGGTGAGGGCTTCGGGTAAGGGGATACGGTTAGTTTTAGGGTTAAAAGTTACTGTTAGGTTTAACAGTTACAGTTAGACTTAGGGTTTAGGTTTAGGGTTAGGGTTAAGCTTAGGGGTTATGGTTTGGTACAGGGTTAGGGTTAAGTGTTAGGGTTAGGGTTAAAGATCATGACAAGGGTTAGAGTTAAGGGTTAGTTTGAGTGTTAACAGTAGGGTTAAGGATAACTTTTAGGGTTAGGGGTTAGGATTAGTGTTAGGGCTGAGATTTAGCGGTTAGTTTAAGGGCACAGGACCTGTTTAATCTATGGTGAGAGTGGTGCACAGGGTCGCTGCGACACAACACCACCGTACGCTGGGCCTTGGGCCAAGACCTACATACAGGACTCAGGTGGAGCCTCTTCTCACGCATGACATGGCTGTATTGTAGGCTTGGTTAACTCTGAGAATGGAAGAAGTGTCAGAAATCGGGTTAGGGCTGGCTGTAGGTGTTTTTAACCCCTAACCCTAACACTAACCCCCTAATCCTAACCCTAACACTAACCCCAAGGTTAAATCTAACCTTAACCCCTACGACAACCCTAACCCTAACCCTAACCCCTCTCACTGTAGAATAAACAGGTCCTGTGCCCTTAAACTAACCACTAAATCTAAGCCCTAACATCAACCCTAACCTCTGACCCTAAACCTAAGCCCTGAGCCTAAAGCCCAACACTAACTCTAAACTCTTACCCTAAAGCTAATCCCTAACCCTAATGCTAACCTCTAAACGTAACCCTAACTGTGAACCCTAAACCTAACCCTAACCTCGAGCGCTAACCATAGCACTTAACTCTAACCCTAAACCTAACATGAACCCTTAATCCTAACACTAACCCTAACCCTAACTCTTAACTTTAACCTTGACTGTTAACCCTCACACTAACCTTTAAACCTAACCTTAATCGTAATCTTTAACCCTAAACCTAATATTTAACCCTAATCCTGTACCAAACCCTAAACCCTAACCTTAAACCTAACCATAAACCTTAACCCTGAACCTAACTGTAACGGTTAAAACTAAGAGTAACGTGTAATGCTACCCGTAACCCCTAACTCTAAGCCTTCACCCTAATACTAACCTTGATCCTTAACCCGAACCCTAACCCTAACCCTAAATCTAATTCTCAGTCTTCTTGCTTTCTTAGAGTTTAGAAAGCCTACAATCCTCCCATGCCATGCGTGAAAGGAGGCTCTTCCACTGTGTCCTGAATGAACCGCTGGGGCCCATAACCAGAGTACGATAGAGTGGGTTCCTGGTGACAATCCCAGCCCCCTAAGCCCCCCCCCCCGCCTAATGCAGACAAGGCCCGTGCCCTAAGCATAAACTCTACACCTCACCCAAAACTCTAACCCTGAAAATAACATTTAACCCTGATTCTATTGCTCACCTTAGAATGTAAACCTCACTGTAACCTGAACTTTAACCTCTTATCCTAACGTTAATGCATAACACTTACCCTGAGATTAACCCCTATCCCATAATTCTAACCCTATCTCCTAGTCATAACTGTGACAACTAATCCCTAACCCTAATTCTAAACCACTAACACTAACTGTTACCCTACGTAGTTACTGTTACGGTAACCTACTGTTACCCTAACACTGAACCTAACCCTTACTCCTAACGCCAAAGCTATGGCTAAAAATAATGCTAACCCTTGACCCTTTACCCTAACTCCTAACCCTAACCCTAACCCTAACCCAACCTTAGCTCTTAACCCTAACCCTAAACCTTACCCTGACGCCTAGACCTAACACTAACACTAAACTAACACCTAACCCTAATCATAACCCCTAAAGCTAACCCTAACCCTGAACCCTAAACCTAACTCTAACACTTAATACTAACTATATCCCTAACCCCTAACCCCAACCCTAACCCTAACCGTTAACCCTCACCCTAACCCTTAAACCGGACCCTAACACTAAATCTTAACCCTAAAGCTACGCCCAACCCTTAACCATAATCCTATCCCTTAACCCTAAACCTAACCCCTAACCCTAAACCTAACACTAACCCCAATCCTAATTCTAACCATAGCCCTTAATACATCACTACGCCTAACCCCTAACCCTAACCCTAACCCCTAATGCTAACCCTAACACTGAACCCTAAACCTAACCCTATCCCTAACCCTTAAACATAACTCTATCCCTAACCAATAATCCTAAGCCTAATCTTTAACCCTCACCCTAGAGCTTAACTCAAACCGTAACCCTAAGCCTAAACCCCAACCCTAACACTTAACACAAACCCTAAGCCTAAACACTTAACGCCAATCCTATCCTTTAACCCTAACACTAACCCTGATGCCTAATCCTAACCCTAACACTAACCCCAACCATAAATCTAACCCTAGCCCCTAACGCAAAACTAACCCCTAACCCTAACACTAACCCTAAATCCTAGTCCCTAACCACTAAACCTCACTTGAACCCTAACCCCTAACACCAAACCCTTAACCCTAACCATAACCCTATTTCTCACACTACTTCCATTCTCAGAGTTAACCAAGCCTAAAATACAACCATGCAATGCGTGAGTAGAGTTTCCGCATGAGTCCTGCAAGTAGGTCTGGGCCAAAGGCCCAGGATCCGATGGTGTAGTGTCGCATGGAAACATTCTGCACCCTTCTCACCATAGATTACACAGGTCCTGTACCCTTAAACTAACCGCCAAATCAAAGCCCAAACACTGACCCTAACCCCTAACCCTACCTAAGCCCTGACCCTAATGCCCAACACTAACACTAAACGCTTACCCTAAACCTAACCCCTAAATGTAACCTTAACCATGAACCCTAAACCTAACCCAAACCCCTAACCCTAACCATAACACTTAACTCTAACCCTAAACCTAACATGAACACTTAACCCTAACCCTAACCCATAAACCTAACACTTAACCTTAACCCTAACCATTAACCCTCACACTAAACCTTAACCCTAACCCTAATCCTAATCTTTGAGCCTAAACCTAGCACTTAACCCTTACCCTGTACCAAAACCTAACCCCTAATCTTAACCCTAAGCTTAAACCTTAAAGCTTAACCCTAAACCTAACTGTAACTGTTAAACCTAACACTAACCTTTAACCCTGACCCTAACTGAAACCCCTAACCCTAAGCCCTCACCATAACAGTAACCTATATTGCTAACCCTAACCCTAATCCTAGCCCTAAATTTAATTCTCAGACTTCTTGCTTTCTCAGAGTTTACAAAGCCTACAATCCTCCCATGCCATGTGTAGAAGGAGGCTTGGCCACTGTGTCCGGCATGAAACCAAGGGGCCCATACCCAGTGTATGATAGAGTGGCTTCCGGCATCTATCCCAGCCCTCTAAGCCCCCTCCTAGAGCAGAGAGGGCTCGTGATATAAGCATAAACACTACCCCTCACCCATAACCCTAACCTTGAACATCACAGCTCACCCTGATACTATTGCTCACCTTAACACATCAACCTCACCATAACTCTAACTTGAACCTGTTATCCTAACGTTAATGCATAAGACTTACCCTAAGAACAACCCCTATCCCTTAATTCTAACCCTAACTCCTAGCCACAATTGTAACACCTAATCCCTAAGGCTAATTCAAAACTGCTAAACATTACCTTATCCCTACAAACTAACCCTAACCCTAACCGCTAACCCTAACCGTACACCTAAAAATAACCGTAACACTTGACACTTAACCCTAACCCTTAACCCTGATCCTAATCCTAACAATTAAACCTAACCCTAACTCTTAAGCCTAACACTAACACGTACCCTAATGCCTAGACCTAACCCTAAGAGTAAACGTAACCCCTAACCCTAACCCTAATCCCTAATGCTAACCCTAACACTGAACCCTAATCCTAAGCCTTAAACCTAACTCTATCCTTAACCCATAACCCTAGCCCTAACCGTTAACCCCACACTAACCCTTAACTCGAACTGTAACCCTAACCCTTAAAACTAAACCTAACACTTAACGCTAACCCTAAGCCTTAACGCTTAACCCTTATCCTATCCCTTAACCCTAACTCTAACCCATAACGCTAACCCTAACCCCACTCTAAATCTAACCCTAGCCCCTAACCCAACCCTAACCCCTAAGCCCTAACCCTATCACTAAACCCAACACCTACTCCCTAACCCCTAATCCTCACTCGAAGCTTAAGCCCTAACCCTAAGCCCTCTCCCTGACTAATCTTCATCCCTAACCCTAACCATAATCCTAACCCTAAATCTAATTCTCAGACTTCTTGCTATCTCAGAGTTTTAAAAGCCTACAATTCTCCAAAGCCATGCGTGAAAGCTGGCTCTGCCACAGTGTCCTGCATGAAACCCAGGAGCCCATACTCTGTGCACAATAGAGTGGGTTCCCGGGGACAATCACAGCCCCCTAACTCCCCCTGCTAGTGCTGACAGGGCCCATGCCCTAAGCAAAAACCCTGCACCTCACCCATAACCCTAACCCTGAACATAACACCTAACCCTGATGTTATTGTTCACCTTAACACGTAAACCTCACTGTAACCCTAACTTTAACCCCTATCCTAATGTTATTGCATAACACTTACCCTAAGAACAAACCCTATCCCTTAATTCTAAGCCTAACTCCTAGCATAACCGTAACACCTAATCCCTAACCTTAATTCTAAACTGCTAAACATTACCTTCACCCTACAAACAACCCTAACACTAACCCTAACTCTAACCGCTAACCCTAACCCTAACCATTATCCTGATCATAATCCTAACAATTAAACCTAACCCTAATTCTTAACCCTAACACGAACCATTACCATAATGCCTAGACCTAACCCTAACTGTAACCCTAACCCCTAACCCTAACCCTAACCGCTAATGCTAACCCTAACCCCGAACCCTAAACCTAACCCTAACCCTAACCCTATCCCTTAAACCTATTACTATCCCTAAACCATTACCCTAATCGCAACTGTTAACCCTCACTCTCACCCTTAACTTGGACCGAAACCCTAACCCTTAACCCTAACCTTAACCCTTACTGCTAATCTTAAGCCTTCACCCTTTACCTTAATCCTATCTTGTAAGCCTAACCCTAACGCTGACCCCTAACCCACCTGAACATTAACCCTAAACCTAAATCTAACGCTAGCCCCTTACAAAAACCTAACACCTAACCCCTGACACACTAATCCTAACTTCTAATTCCTAACCACTAAACTTCACTCAAACCCAAACCTCTAACCCCAAACACATAACCCTAACCATAACCCTAATTCTCACACTTCCTTCGTTCTCAGAGTTGACCAAGCCTACAATAGAGCCATGCCACGAGTGAGAAGAGGCTCTGCCTGAGTCCTGCATGTAGGTCTGGGCCCAAGGCCCAAGTACGATGGTGTGGTGTTGAGGCGACCCAGTCTGCACCCTTCCCACCATAGATTAAACAGAGCATGTGCCCTTAAACTAACCACTAAATCTAAGCCCTAACACTAAACCTAAATCCTAACCCTAAACCTCGGCCCTTATCCTAACGCCCAACAGTAACACTAAACACTCGCCCTAAACTTAACCCGTAACCCGAACCCCTAAATGTAACCCTAACCATGAACCCTAAACCTAACCCTAACCTCTAGCCATAACCATAACACTTAACTCTAAACCTAAATGTTACACGAAGCCTTATTCCTAACCCTAAGCCCAACCCTAACCCTTAATCTTGAACCTTACCATTAACCCTCACACTAACCCTTAACCCTAACCCTAATCCTAATCTTTAACCATAAAGCTAACACTGAAGCCTAACCCTGTGCCAAACGATAAAACCAAACCTTAACCCTAACCCTGAAACTTAACCATAAACGTAACTGTAACTGTTAAAAATAACACAAACCTTAAACCCTAACCCCTAACCCTAAGAGCCCACCCTAACACTAATCTTCCTCGCTAAACATTACCATAATCCTACCCCTAAATCTAATTGTCAGACTTCTTGCTTTCTCAGAGTTTAGAAAGCCTAAAATCCTCCCATGCCATGAGTAAAAGGGGGCTCTACCACTGTGTCCTGCATGAAACCCAGGAGCCCATATCCAGCGTACGATAGAGTGGGTTCCCGGGGACAATCCCATCCCCCTAACCCCAGCCCCCCGCCCAGTGCAGACAGGGCCTGTACGCTAAGTATAAACACTACCCCTAACAGATAACCCTCACCCTGAATATAACACCTGACCCTGATCCTATTGCTCACCTTAAAACATAAACCTCCCCGTAACCCTAACTTATCCCCTTATCTTAACCTTAATGCATAACACCCTGAGAAGAAGCCCCATCCCATAATTCTAATCCTAATCCCCAGCCATAACCATAAGACCTCATCCCTAATTCTAAAATGCCATCCCTAAACTTCACCCTACAAACAACCCTAACCCTAACCCTAACCTCTAACCCTAACCCCTCACCCTATCACTAATCTTCATCCCTAAACCGTACCGTAATCCTAACCCGAAATCTAATTCTCAGACTTCTTGCTTTCTCAGAGTTTTGAAAGCCTACAATCCTACTAAGCCATGCATGAAAGCCCGCTCTGCCACAGTGTCCTGCAAGAAACCCAGAGGCCCATACACAGCGTACGATAGAGTGGGTTCCCAGCGACCACAACCGACCCCTAACTTCGATTCCTAGGGCATACAGGGCCCAGGCCCTAAGCATAAACACTACCCCTCACCCATAACCCTAACCCAGAACATAACACCTAACCCTGATCCTACTGCTCACCTTAACACGTAAACCTCACCGTAACCCTAATTTTAACCCCATATCGTAACGTTAATGCATGACACCCTGAGAACAAGCCCTATACTGTAATTCTAACCCTAACTCCTAGCCATAACCATAACACCTAATCTCTAATTCTGAAACACCAACCCTAACCTTAACCCTACCAACAACACTAACACTAACCCTAACCCCTTACCCTAACCCTACGCCTAAAAATAACCGTAACCGTTGATCCTTAGTCATAACCCCTAACCTTAACCCTAACCCTTAACCCTAATCCCAATCCTAACCATTAAACATAACCCCAACTCTTAACCCTAACTCTAACCTTTACCTTAATGCCTAGAGATCTAACCCCAACACTGACCTACAGTTAGAAGTAACACAAACCCATAATGCTAACATTAAACCTGAACAATAAACCTAATCCTTAACCATAACACCCTAACCCTAACCCTAACCCTTAACCCTGACCCTAACCCTAAACCTTAACCCTAACCCTGAACCCTAACCCTAAGCCTACCCTTAACCCTAACCCTATCCATTAACCCTAACCGCTAAAGATAACACTAACCCCAAACCTAAACCTACCCCTGGCCCCCTAACCCAGAATTAACACCGAACTCGTAACACTAACTCTACCCCTAACCACTAGCACCTAACCATGACTCGAAACCTAACCCCTAACTCGAAACCCCTAACCCCAACCCTAACCTTAATTCTCACACTACTTCCATTCCCGAGTGAAGCAAGCCTACAATACAGCAATGCCATGTGTGAGATGAGGCTCCGCCTGAGTCCTGCATGTAGGTCTTGTCCCAGGGCCCAGGGAATGATGTTGTGCTTTCGTGGTGACTCCGACCGCACCCCTCTCACCGTAGATTAACCAGGTCCTGTGCCCTTAAACTGACCGCTAAATCTAAGCCCTACCACCAACCCTAACCCCTGACCCTGAACCTAAGCCCCGAGCCTAAAGCCCAACACTAACTCTAAACCCTTACCCTAAACCTAATCCCTAACCCTAATGCTAACCCCTAAACGTAAAACTAACCGTGGACAGTAAACCTAACCCTAACCTCTAACACAAACCCTAACACATAACTCTAACCCTAAAACTAACCCTAACCCTTAACCCTAAACCTAAACCCTAACCCTAACCCTTAACCTTAATCTTAACCGTTAACTCTCATGCTAACCTTTAATCCTAACTCTAATCCTAATCTTCAAACCTAAACCTAACACAACCCTAACCCTGTACCAAAACCTAACCCCTCATCTTAACCCTATCCGCAAACCTCAACCCCAAAACGAACTGTAACCGTTAAACCTAACAGTAACCTTAAACCGTAACCCTAATCTGTAACCCTATCCCCTCACCATAACACTACACTTCATCCTGAACCCTAACCATAATCCTAACCCTAAATCTAATTCTCAGACTTCTTGCTTTCTTAGAGTTTAGAAAGCCTGCAATCCTCCCATGCCATGTGTGAAAGGAGGCTCTACCACTGTGTCCTGCATGAAACCCACGGGCCCATACCCAGAGTCCGATACAGTGGGTTCCCGGTGACAATCCCAGCCCCCTAACCTCCCCCCAGCTTAATGCCGACAGGGCCCGTGCGCTAAGCATAAATGATACCTTTAACAGATAACCCTAACCCTGAACATGGCACCTAACCCTGTTCCTATTTCTCCCCTTAACACGTAAACCTCACCGTGAGCCTAACTTTAACCTCTTAACGTAACGTTAATGCATAACCCATTCCCTGAGAACATCCCCTATCCCATAATTCTAACCCTATCTCCTAGTCATAACTGTAACACCTAATCCCTAACCCTAATTCTCCACCGCTAAGCCTAACTGTAACGCTGCCTACAACCCTAACACTGACAGGAACCCTTAGTTCTAACCCCAACGCTATGCCTAACAAAAGCCCTAACCCTTCACCCTTCACCCTAACCCCTAAGCATTACCCTAAGCTTTAACAGTAATCCTAATCCTAACCATTAAACCTAACCCTAGCTCTTAAAGCTAACCCTAAACCTTACCCTCACGACTAGACCTAACCCTGACACTAACCTAACACCTAACCCTAACCATAACCCCTAAAGCTAACCCTAACCCTGAACCCTAAACCTAACCCTAACACTGAACCTTCACTATATCCCTAACCCCTAAGCCTAATCCTAACTGTTAACCCTCACCCTAACACTTAAACTGGACCATAACACTAAACATTAACCCTAACACTAAACTTTAACCCTAACCATAAGCCCAACACTTAACCCTAATCCTATCCCCTAACCCTAAGCCCTAACCCTAAACATAACCCTAACCCCAACCCTAACCCTTAATCTTGACCCTTACCATTAACCCTCACACTAACCCTAATCCTAATCTTTAACCATAAAGCTAACACTGAAGCCTAACCCTGTGCCAAACGCTAAACCCAAACCTTAACCCTAACCCTGAAACTTAACCATAAACCTAACTGTAACTGTTACACCTAACACTAACCTCTAACCCTAACCCCTAACCCTAAGACCCCACCTTAACACTAACCCTAACCCTAAACATTATCATAATCCTACCCCTAAATCTAATTCTCGGACTTCTTGCTTTCTTAGAGTTTAGAAAGCCTAAAATCCTCCCATGCCATGAGTAAAAGGGGGCTCTGCAGCTCTCTCTTGCATGAAACCAGGAGCCCATACCTAGCGTATGATAGAGTGGGTTCCCGGGGACAATCCCATCCCCCTAACCCCAGCCCCCCGCCCAGAGCAGACAGGGCCTGTACGCTAAGTATAAACACTACCCCTAACAAGTAACTCTAACCCTGAACATAGCACCTGACCCTGATCCTATTGCTCACCTTAAAACATAAACCTCCCCGTAACCCTAACTTATCTCCTTATCTTAACCTTAATGCATAACACCCTGAGAAGAAGCCCTATCCCATAATTCTAATCCTAACCCCTAGCCATAACCGTAACAACTCATCCCTAATTCTAAAATGCCAACCCTAACCTTCACCCTGCCAACAACCCTAACCCTAACCCTAACCCCTAACCCTAATCCCTCACCCTATCACTAATCTTCATCCCTAAACCGTACCGTAATCCTAACCCTAAATCTAATTCTCAGACTTGCTTTCTCAGAGTTTTGAAAGCCTACAATCCTACTAAGCCATGCATGTAAGCCCGCTCTGCCACAGTGTCCTGCATGAAACCCAGAGGCCCATACACTGCGTACGATAGAGTGGGCTCCCAGCGACCATCACAGACCCCTAACTTCGCCTCCTAGTGCATACAGGGCCCGTGCCCTAAGCATAAACCCTACCCCACACCCATAACCCTAACCCAGAACATAACACCTAACCCTGATCCTACTGCTCACCTTAACACGTAAACCTCACCCTAACCCTAACTTAACCCTTTATCTTAACGATAATGCATGACACCCTGAGAACAAGCCCTATACCGTAATTCTAACCCTAACTCCTAGCCGTAACCATAACACCTAATCCCTAATTCTGAAACGCCAACCCTAACCTTAACCCTACCGACAACACTAACAGTAACCCTAAAACCCTTACCCTAACCCTACGCCTAAAAATAACCCTAACCATTGATCCTTAGTCATAACCCCTAAAGCTTAACCCTAACCCTTAACGCTAATCCCAATCCTAACCATTAAACATAACCCTACTTAACCCTAACCCTAACCTATACGCTAATGCCTAGAGATCTAACCCCAACACTGACCTACAGTTAACACTAACCCTAACCCCTAATCCTAACCTTAAACCTGAACCATAAACCTAACCCTTAACCCTAACCCTATTCCTAACCCCCTAACCCTAACCCTAACTGTTAAGCCTCACCCTAACCCTTAACCCTGACTCTAACCCTAAACCTTAACCCTAACCCTGAACCCTAACCCTAAGCCTAACCCTTAACCCTAACCCTATCCCTTAACCCTAACCCCTAACCCTAACGCTAACCCCAACCCTAAACCTAACCCTGGCCCCCAACCCAGACTTAACACCTAACCCCTAACACTAACTCTAAACCTAACCACTAATCCCTAGCACCTGACCCTGACTCGAAACCTAACCCCTAACTCGAAACCCCTAACCCCAAACCTAACCCTAATTCTCACACTACTTCCATTCCCAGAGTGAAGCAAGCCTACAATACAGCCATGCCATGTGTGAGATGAGGCTCTGCCTGAGTCCTGCATGTAGGTTTTGTCCCAAGGCCCAGGGAATGATGTTGTGCTTTTGTGGTGACTCCGACCACACCCCTCTCACCGTAGATTAACCAGGTCCTGTGCCCTTAAACTGACCGCTAAATCTAAGCCCTACCACCAACCCTAACCTCTGACCCTGAACCTAAGCCCCGAGCCTAAAGCCCAACACTAACTCTAAACACTTACCCTAAACCTAATCCCTAACCCTAATGCTAACCCCTAAACGTAACTCTAACCACGAACAGTAAACCTAACCCTAACCTCTAACACAAACCCTAACACATAACTCTAACCCTAAAACTAACCCTAACCCTTAACCCTAAACCTAAACCCTAACCCTAACCCTTAACCTTAATCTTAACCGTTAACTCTCATGCTAACCTTTAATCCTAACCCTAATCCTAATCTTCAACCCTAAACCGAACACAACCCTAACCCTGTACCAAACCCTGACCCCTCATCTTAACCCTATCCGCAAACCTCAACCCCAAAACGAACTGTAACCGTTAAACCTAACAGTAACCTTAAACCGTAACCCTAATCTGTAACCCTATCCCCTCACCATAACACTACACTTCATCCTGAACCCTAACCATAATCCTAACCCTAAATCTAATTCTCAGACTTCTTGCTTTCTTAGAGTTTAGAAAGCCTGCAATCCTCCCATGCCATGTGTGAAAGGAGGCTCTACCACTGTGTCCTGCATGAAATCCACGGGCCCATACCCAGAGTCCGATATAGTGGGTTCCCGGTGACAATCCCAGCCCCCTAACCTCCCCCCAGCCTAATGCCGACAGGGCCCGTGCGCTAAGCATAAATGATACCTTTAACAGATAACCCTAACCCTGAACATGGCACCTAACCCTGTTCCTATTTCTCCCCTTAACACGTAAACCTCACCGTGAGCCTAACTTTAACCTCTTAACGTAACGTTAATGCATAACCCATTCCCTGAGAACATCCCCTATCCCATAATTCTAACCCTATCTCCTAGTCATCACTGTAACACCTAATCCCTAACCCTAATTCTCCACCGCTAAGCCTAACCGTAACGCTGCCTACAACCCTAACACTGACAGGAACCCTTAGTTCTAACCCCAACGCTATGCCTAACAAAAGCCCTAACCCTTCACCCTTCACCCTAACCCCTGAGCATTACCCTAACCTTTAACCGTAATCCTAATCCTAACCATTAAACCTAACCCTAGCTCTTAAAGCTAACCCTAAACCTTACCCTCACGACTAGACCTAACCCTGACACTAACCTAACACCTAACCCTAACCATAACCCCTAAAGCTAACCCTAACCCTGAACCCTAAACCTAACCCTAACACTGAACCTTCACTATATCCCTAACCCCTAAGCCTAATCCTAACTGTTAACCCTCACCCTAACACTTAAACTGGACCATAACACTAAACATTAACCCTAACACTAAACTTTAACCCTAACCATAAGCCCAACACTTAACCCTAATCCTATCCCTTAACCCTAAGCCTACCCCTAAGCCCTAACCCTAAACCTAACCCTAACCCCAACCCTAACCCTTAATCTTGACCCTTACCATTAACCCTCACACTAACCCTAATCCTAATCTTTAACCATAAAGCTAACACTGAAGCCTAACCCTGTGCCAAACGCTAAACCCAAACCTTAACCCTAACCCTGAAACTTAACCATAAACCTAACTGTAACTGTTACACCTAACTCTAACCTCTAACCCTAACCCCTAACCCTAAGACCCCACCTTAACACTAACCCTAACCCTAAACATTATCATAATCCTATCCCTAAATCTAATTCTCGGACTTCTTGCTTTCTTAGAGTTTAGAAAGCCTAAAATCCTCCCATGCCATGAGTAAAAGGGGGCTCTGCAGCTCTCTCTTGCATGAAACCAGGAGCCCATACCTAGGGTATGATAGAGTGGGTTCCCGGGGACAATCCCATCCCCCTAACCCCAGCCCCCCGCCCAGTGCAGACAGGGCCTGTACGCTAAGTATAAACACTACCCCTAACAGGTAACTCTAACCCTGAACATAGCACCTGACCCTGATCCTATTGCTCACCTTAAAACATAAACCTCCCCGTAACCCTAACTTATCCCCTTATCTTAACCTTAATGCATAACACCCTGAGAAGAAGCCCTATCCCATAATTCTAATCCTAACCCCTAGCCATAACCGTAACACCTCATCCCTAATTCTAAAATGCCAACCCTAACCTTCACCCTACCAACAACCCTAACCCTAACCCTAACCCCTAACCCTAAGCCCTCACCCTATCGCTAACTTCATCCCTAAACCGTACCGTAATCCTAACCCTAAATCTAATTCTCAGACTTGCTTTCTCAGAGTTTTGAAAGCCTACAATCCTACTAAGCCATGCATGAAAGCCCGCTCTGCCACAGTGTCCTGCATGAAACCCAGAGGCCCATACACTGCGTACGATAGAGTGGGCTCCCAGCGACCACCACAGACCCCTAACTTCGCCTCCTAGTGCATACAGGGCCCGTGCCCTAAGCATAAACCCTACCCCACACCCATAACCCTAACCCAGAACATAACACCTAACCCTGATCCTACTGCTCACCTTAACACGTAAACCTCACCCTAACCCTAACTTAACCCCTTATCTTAACGATAATGCATGACACCCTGAGAACAAGCCCTATACCGTAATTCTAACCCTAAGTCCTAGCCGTAACCATAACACCTAATCCCTAATTCTGAAACGCCAACCCTAACCTTAACCCTACCGACAACACTAACACTAACCCTAAAACCCTTACCCTAACCCTACGCCTAAAAATAACCCTAACCATTGATCCTTAGTCATAACCCCTAAAGCTTAACCCTAACCCTTAACGCTAATCCCAATCCTAACCATTAAACATAACCCTACTTAACCCTAACCCTAACCTATACGCTAATGCCTAGAGATCTAACCCCAACACTGACCTACAGTTAACACTAACCCTAACCCCTAATCCTAACCTTAAACCTGAACCATAAACCTAACCCTTAACCCTAACCCTATTCCTAACCCCCTAACCCTAACCCTAACTGTTAAGCCTCACCCTAACCCTTAACCCTGACTCTAACCCTAAACCTTAACCCTAACCCTGAACCCTAACCCTAAGCCTAACCCTTAACCCTAACCCTATCCCTTAACCCTAACCCCTAACCCTAACGCTAACCCCAACCCTAAACCTAACCCTGGCCCCCAACCCAGACTTAACACCTAACCCCTAACACTAACTCTAAACCTAACCACTAATCCCTAGCACCTGACCCTGACTCGAAACCTAACCCCTAACTCGAAACCCCTAACCCCAAACCTAACCCTAATTCTCACACTACTTCCATTCCCAGAGTGAAGCAAGCCTACAATACAGCCATGCCATGTGTGAGATGAGGCTCTGCCTGAGTCCTGCATGTAGGTTTTGTCCCAAGGCCCAGGGAATGATGTTGTGCTTTTGTGGTGACTCCGACCACACCCCTCTCACCGTAGATTAACCAGGTCCTGTGCCCTTAAACTGACCGCTAAATCTAAGCCCTACCACCAACCCTAACCTCTGACCCTGAACCTAAGCCCCGAGCCTAAAGCCCAACACTAACTCTAAACACTTACCCTAAACCTAATCCCTAACCCTAATGCTAACCCCTAAACGTAACTCTAACCACGAACAGTAAACCTAACCCTAACCTCTAACACAAACCCTAACACATAACTCTAACCCTAAAACTAACCCTAACCCTTAACCCTAAACCTAAACCCTAACCCTAACCCTTAACCTTAATCTTAACCGTTAACTCTCATGCTAACCTTTAATCCTAACCCTAATCCTAATCTTCAACCCTAAACCTAACACAACCCTAACCCTGTACCAAACCCTGACCCCTCATCTTAACCCTATCCGCAAACCTCAACCCCAAAACGAACTGTAACCGTTAAACCTAACAGTAACCTTAAACCGTAACCCTAATCTGTAACCCTATCCCCTCACCATAACACTACACTTCATCCTGAACCGTAACCATAATCCTAACCCTAAATCTAATTCTCAGACTTCTTGCTTTCTTAGAGTTTAGAAAGCCTGCAATCCTCCCATGCCATGTGTGAAAGGAGGCTCTACCACTGTGTCCTGCATGAAATCCACGGGCCCATACCCAGAGTCCGATACAGTGGGTTCCCGGTGACAATCCCAGCCCCCTAACCTCCCCCCAGCCTAATGCCGACAGGGCCCGTGCGCTAAGCATAAATGATACCTTTAACAGATAACCCTAACCCTGAACATGGCACCTAACCCTGTTCCTATTTCTCCCCTTAACACGTAAACCTCACCGTGAGCCTAACTTTAACCTCTTAACGTAACGTTAATGCATAACCCATTCCCTGAGAACATCCCCTATCCCATAATTCTAACCCTATCTCCTAGTCATCACTGTAACACCTAATCCCTAACCCTAATTCTCCACCGCTAAGCCTAACCGTAACGCTGCCTACAACCCTAACACTGACAGGAACCCTTAGTTCTAACCCCAACGCTATGCCTAACAAAAGCCCTAACCCTTCACCCTTCACCCTAACCCCTGAGCATTACCCTAACCTTTAACCGTAATCCTAATCCTAACCATTAAACCTAACCCTAGCTCTTAAAGCTAACCCTAAACCTTACCCTCACGACTAGACCTAACCCTGACACTAACCTAACACCTAACCCTAACCATAACCCCTAAAGCTAACCCTAACCCTGAACCCTAAACCTAACCCTAACACTGAACCTTCACTATATCCCTAACCCCTAAGCCTAATCCTAACTGTTAACCCTCACCCTAACACTTAAACTGGACCATAACACTAAACATTAACCCTAACACTAAACTTTAACCCTAACCATAAGCCCAACACTTAACCCTAATCCTATCCCCTAACCCTAAGCCCTAACCCTAAACATAACCCTAACCCCAACCCTAACCCTTAATCTTGACCCTTACCATTAACCCTCACACTAACCCTAATCCTAATCTTTAACCATAAAGCTAACACTGAAGCCTAACCCTGTGCCAAACGCTAAACCCAAACCTTAACCCTAACCCTGAAACTTAACCATAAACCTAACTGTAACTGTTACACCTAACTCTAACCTCTAACCCTAACCCCTAACCCTAAGACCCCACCTTAACACTAACCCTAACCCTAAACATTATCATAATCCTATCCCTAAATCTAATTCTCGGACTTCTTGCTTTCTTAGAGTTTAGAAAGCCTAAAATCCTCCCATGCCATGAGTAAAAGGGGGCTCTGCAGCTCTCTCTTGCATGAAACCAGGAGCCCATACCTAGGGTATGATAGAGTGGGTTCCCGGGGACAATCCCATCCCCCTAACCCCAGCCCCCCGCCCAGTGCAGACAGGGCCTGTACGCTAAGTATAAACACTACCCCTAACAGGTAACTCTAACCCTGAACATAGCACCTGACCCTGATCCTATTGCTCACCTTAAAACATAAACCTCCCCGTAACCCTAACTTATCCCCTTATCTTAACCTTAATGCATAACACCCTGAGAAGAAGCCCTATCCCATAATTCTAATCCTAACCCCTAGCCATAACCGTAACACCTCATCCCTAATTCTAAAATGCCAACCCTAACCTTCACCCTACCAACAACCCTAACCCTAACCCTAACCCCTAACCCTAAGCCCTCACCCTATCGCTAACTTCATCCCTAAACCGTACCGTAATCCTAACCCTAAATCTAATTCTCAGACTTGCTTTCTCAGAGTTTTGAAAGCCTACAATCCTACTAAGCCATGCATGAAAGCCCGCTCTGCCACAGTGTCCTGCATGAAACCCAGAGGCCCATACACTGCGTACGATAGAGTGGGCTCCCAGCGACCACCACAGACCCCTAACTTCGCCTCCTAGTGCATACAGGGCCCGTGCCCTAAGCATAAACCCTACCCCACACCCATAACCCTAACCCAGAACATAACACCTAACCCTGATCCTACTGCTCACCTTAACACGTAAACCTCACCCTAACCCTAACTTAACCCCTTATCTTAACGATAATGCATGACACCCTGAGAACAAGCCCTATACCGTAATTCTAACCCTAAGTCCTAGCCGTAACCATAACACCTAATCCCTAATTCTGAAACGCCAACCCTAACCTTAACCCTACCGACAACACTAACACTAACCCTAAAACCCTTACCCTAACCCTACGCCTAAAAATAACCCTAACCATTGATCCTTAGTCATAACCCCTAAAGCTTAACCCTAACCCTTAACGCTAATCCCAATCCTAACCATTAAACATAACCCTACTTAACCCTAACCCTAACCTATACGCTAATGCCTAGAGATCTAACCCCAACACTGACCTACAGTTAACACTAACCCTAACCCCTAATCCTAACCTTAAACCTGAACCATAAACCTAACCCTTAACCCTAACCCTATTCCTAACCCCCTAACCCTAACCCTAACTGTTAAGCCTCACCCTAACCCTTAACCCTGACTCTAACCCTAAACCTTAACCCTAACCCTGAACCCTAACCCTAAGCCTAACCCTTAACCCTAACCCTATCCCTTAACCCTAACCCCTAACCCTAACGCTAACCCCAACCCTAAACCTAACCCTGTCCCCCAACCCAGACTTAACACCTAACCCCTAACACTAACTCTAAACCTAACCACTAATCCCTAGCACCTGACCCTGACTCGAAACCTAACCCCTAACTCGAAACCCCTAACCCCAAACCTAACCCTAATTCTCACACTACTTCCATTCCCAGAGTGAAGCAAGCCTACAATACAGCCATGCCATGTGTGAGATGAGGCTCTGCTTGAGTCCTGAATGTAGGTTTTGTCCCAAGGCCCAGGGAATGATGTTGTGCTTTTGTGGTGACTCCGACCACACCCCTCTCACCGTAGATTAACCAGGTCCTGTGCCCTTAAACTGACCGCTAAATCTAAGCCCTACCACCAACCCTAACCTCTGACCCTGAACCTAAGCCCCGAGCCTAAAGCCCAACACTAACTCTAAACCCTTACCCTAAACCAAATCCCTAACTCTAATGCTAACCCCTAAACGTAACCCTAACCGTGAACAGTAAACCTAACCCTAACCTCTAACACAAACCCTAACACATAACTCTAACCCTAAAACTAACCCTAACCCTTAACCCTAAACCTAAACCCTAACCCTAACCCTTAACCTTAATCTTAACCGTTAACTCTCATGCTAACCTTTAATCCTAACCCTAATCCTAATCTTCAACCCTAAACCGAACACAACCCTAACCCTGTACCAAACCCTGACCCCTCATCTTAACCCTATCCGCAAACCTCAACCCCAAAACGAACTGTAACCGTTAAACCTAACAGTAACCTTAAACCGTAACCCTAATCTGTAACCCTATCCCCTCACCATAACACTACACTTCATCCTGAACCCTAACCATAATCCTAACCCTAAATCTAATTCTCAGACTTCTTGCTTTCTTAGAGTTTAGAAAGCCTGCAATCCTCCCATGCCATGTGTGAAAGGAGGCTCTACCACTGTGTCCTGCATGAAATCCACGGGCCCATACCCAGAGTCCGATACAGTGGGTTCCCGGTGACAATCCCAGCCCCCTAACCTCCCCCCAGCTTAATGCCGACAGGGCCCGTGCGCTAAGCATAAATGATACCTTTAACAGATAACCCTAACCCTGAACATGGCACCTAACCCTGTTCCTATTTCTCCCCTTAACACGTAAACCTCACCGTGAGCCTAACTTTAACCTCTTAACGTAACGTTAATGCATAACCCATTCCCTGAGAACATCCCCTATCCCATAATTCTAACCCTATCTCCTAGTCATCACTGTAACACCTAATCCCTAACCCTAATTCTCCACCGCTAAGCCTAACCGTAACGCTGCCTACAACCCTAACACTGACAGGAACCCTTAGTTCTAACCCCAACGCTATGCCTAACAAAAGCCCTAACCCTTCACCCTTCACCCTAACCCCTGAGCATTACCCTAACCTTTAACCGTAATCCTAATCCTAACCATTAACCCTAACCCTAGCTCTTAAAGCTAACCCTAAACCTTACCCTCACGACTAGACCTAACACTGACACTAACCTAACACCTAACCCTAACCATAACCCCTAAAGCTAACCCTAACCTGAACCCTAAACCTAACCCTAACACTGAACCTTCACTATATCCCTAACCCCTAAGCCTAATCCTAACTGTTAACCCTCACCCTAACACTTAAACTGGACCATAACACTAAACATTAACCCTAACACTAAACTTTAACCCTAACCATAAGCCCAACACTTAACCCTAATCCTATCCCCTAACCCTAAGCCCTAACCCTAAACATAACCCTAACCCCAACCCTAACCCTTAATCTTGACCCTTACCATTAACCCTCACACTAACCCTAATCCTAATCTTTAACCATAAAGCTAACACTGAAGCCTAACTCTGTGCCAAACGCTAAACCCAAACCTTAACCCTAACCCTGAAACTTAACCATAAACCTAACTGTAACTGTTACACCTAACTCTAACCTCTAACCCTAACCCCTAACCCTAAGACCCCACCTTAACACTAACCCTAACCCTAAACATTATCATAATCCTATCCCTAAATCTAATTCTCGGACTTCTTGCTTTCTTAGAGTTTAGAAAGCCTAAAATCCTCCCATGCCGTGAGTAAAAGGGGGCTCTGCAGCTCTCTCTTGCATGAAACCAGGAGCCCATACCTAGGGTATGATAGAGTGGGTTCCCGGGGACAATCCCATCCCCCTAACCCCAGTCCCCCGCCCAGTGCAGACAGGGCCTGTACGCTAAGTATAAACACTACCCCTAACAGGTAACTCTAACCCTGAACATAGCACCTGACCCTGATCCTATTGCTCACCTTAAAACATAAACCTCCCCGTAACCCTAACTTATCCCCTTATCTTAACCTTAATGCATAACACCCTGAGAAGAAGCCCTATCCCATAATTCTAATCCTAACCCCTAGCCATAACCGTAACACCTCATCCCTAATTCTAAAATGCCAACCCTAACCTTCACCCTACCAACAACCCTAACCCTAACCCTAACCCCTAACCCTAAGCCCTCACCCTATCGCTAATCTTCATCCCTAAACCGTACCGTAATCCTAACCCTAAATCTAATTCTCAGACTTGCTTTCTCAGAGTTTTGAAAGCCTACAATCCTACTAAGCCATGCATGAAAGCCCGCTCTGCCACAGTGTCCTGCATGAAACCCAGAGGCCGATACACTGCGTACGATAGAGTGGGCTCCCAGCGACCATCACAGACCCCTAACTTCGCCTCCTAGTGCATACAGGGCCCGTGCCCTAAGCATAAACCCTACCCCACACCCATAACCCTAACCCAGAACATAACACCTAACCCTGATCCTACTGCTCACCTTAACACGTAAACCTCACCCTAACCCTAACTTAACCCCTTATCTTAACGATAATGCATGACACCCTGAGAACAAGCCCTATACCGTAATTCTAACCCTAACTCCTAGCCATAACCATAACACCTAATCCCTAATTCTGAAACGCCAACCCTAACCTTAACCCTACCAACAACACTAACACTAACCCTAAAACACTTACCCTAACCCTACGCCTAAAAATAACCCTAACCATTGATCCTTAGTCATAACCCCTAAAGCTTAACCCTAACCCTTAACGCTAATCCCAATCCTAACCATTAAACATAACCCTACTTAACCCTAACCCTAACCTATACACTAATGCCTAGAGATCTAACCCCAACACTGACCTACAGTTAACACTAACCCTAACCCCTAATCCTAACCTTAAACCTGAACCATAAACCTAACCCTTAACCCTAACCCTATTCCTAACCCCCTAACCCTAACCCTAACTGTTAAGCCTCACCCTAACACTTAACCCTGACTCTAACCCTAAACCTTAACCCTAACCCTGAACCCTAACCCTAAGCCTAACCCTTAACCCTAACCCTATCCTTTAACCCTAACCTCTAACCCTAACGCTAACCCCAACCCTAAACCTAACCCTGGCCCCCAACCCAGACTTAACACCTAACCCCTAACACTAACTCTAAACCTAACCACTAATCCCTAGCACCTGACCCTGACTCGAAACCTAACCCCTAACTCGAAACCCCTAACCCCAAACCTAACCCTAATTCTCACACTACTTCCATTCCCAGAGTGAAGCAAGCCTACAATACAGCCATGCCATGTGTGAGATGAGGCTCTGCCTGAGTCCTGCATGTAGGTTTTGTCCCAAGGCCCAGGGAATGATGTTGTGCTTTTGTGGTGACTCCGACCACACCCCTCTCACCGTAGATTAACCAGGTCCTGTGCCCTTAAACTGACCGCTAAATCTAAGCCCTACCACCAACCCTAACCTCTGACCCTGAACCTAAGCCCCGAGCCTAAAGCCCAACACTAACTCTAAACACTTACCCTAAACCTAATCCCTAACCCTAATGCTAACCCCTAAACGTAACTCTAACCACGAACAGTAAACCTAACCCTAACCTCTAACACAAACCCTAATACATAACTCTAACCCTAAAACTAACCCTAACCCTTAACCCTAAACCTAAACCCTAACCCTAACCCTTAACCTTAATCTTAACCGTTAACTCTCATGCTAACCTTTAATCCTAACCCTAATCCTAATCTTCAACCCTAAACCGAACACAACCCTAACCCTGTACCAAACCCTGACCCCTCATCTTAACCCTATCCGCAAACCTCAACCCCAAAACGAACTGTAACCGTTAAACCTAACAGTAACCTTAAACCGTAACCCTAATCTGTAACCCTATCCCCTCACCATAACACTACACTTCATCCTGAACCCTAACCATAATCCTAACCCTAAATCTAATTCTCAGACTTCTTGCTTTCTTAGAGTTTAGAAAGCCTGCAATCCTCCATGCCATGTGTCAAAGGAGGCTCTACCACTGTGTCCTGCATGAAATCCACGGGCCCATACCCAGAGTCCGATACAGTGGGTTCCCGGTGACAATCCCAGCCCCCTAACCTCCCCCCAGCCTAATGCCGACAGGGCCCGTGCGCTAAGCATAAATGATACCTTTAACAGATAACCCTAACCCTGAACATGGCACCTAACCCTGTTCCTATTTCTCCCCTTAACACGTAAACCTCACCGTGAGCCTAACTTTAACCTCTTAACGTAACGTTAATGCATAACCCATTCCCTGAGAACATCCCCTATCCCATAATTCTAACCCTATCTCCTAGTCATCACTGTAACACCTAATCCCTAACCCTAATTCTCCACCGCTAAGCCTAACCGTAACGCTGCCTACAACCCTAACACTGACAGGAACCCTTAGTTCTAACCCCAACGCTATGCCTAACAAAAGTCCTAACCCTTCACCCTTCACCCTAACCCCTAAGTATTACCCTAACCTTTAACCGTAATCCTAATCCTAACCATTAAACCTAACCCTAGCTTTTAAAGCTAACCCTAAACCTTACCCTCACGACTAGACCTAACCCTGACACTAACCTAACACCTAACCCTAACCATAACCCCTAAAGCTAACCCTAACCCTGAACCCTAAACCTAACCCTAACACTGAACCTTCACTATATCCCTAACCCCTAAGCCTAATCCTAACTGTTAACCCTCACCCTAACACTTAAACTGGACCATAACACTAAACATTAACCCTAACACTAAACTTTAACCCTAACCATAAGCCCAACACTTAACCCTAATCCTATCCCTTAACCCTAAGCCTAACCCTAAGCCCTAACCCTAAACCTAACCTTAACCCCAACCCTAACCCTTAATCTTGACCCTTACCATTAACCCTCACACTAACCCTAATCCTAATCTTTAACCATAAAGCTAACACTGAAGCCTAACCCTGTGCCAAACGCTAAACCCAAACCTTAACCCTAACCCTGAAACTTAACCATAAACCTAACTGTAACTGTTACACCTAACACTAACCTCTAACCCTAACCCCTAACCCTAAGACCCCACCTTAACACTAACCCTAACCCTAAACATTATCATAATCCTACCCCTAAATCTAATTCTCGGACTTCTTGCTTTCTTAGAGTTTAGAAAGCCTAAAATCCTCCCATGCCATGAGTAAAAGGGGGCTCTGCAGCTCTCTCTTGCATGAAACCAGGAGCCCATACCTAGCGTATGATAGAGTGGGTTCCCGGGGACAATCCCATCCCCCTAACCCCAGCCCCCCGCCCAGTGCAGACAGGGCCTGTACGCTAAGTATAAACACTACCCCTAACAGATAACCCTCACCCTGAACATAGCACCTGACCCTGATCCTATTGCTCACCTTAAAACATAAACCTCCCCGTAACCCTAACTTATCCCCTTATCTTAACCTTAATGCATAACACCCTGAGAAGAAGCCCTATCCCATAATTCTAATCCTAACCCCTAGCCATAACCGTAACACCTCATCCCTAATTCTAAAATGCCAACCCTAACCTTCACCCTGCCAACAACCCTAACCCTAACCCTAACCCCTAACCCTAAGCCCTCACCCTATCACTAATCTTCATCCCTAAACCGTACCGTAATCCTAACCCTAAATCTAATTCTCAGACTTGCTTTCTCAGAGTTTTGAAAGCCTACAATCCTACTAAGCCATGCATGTAAGCCCGCTCTGCCACAGTGTCCTGCATGAAACCCAGAGGCCCATACACTGCGTAGGATAGAGTGGGCTCCCAGCGACCATCACAGACCCCTAACTTCGCCTCCTAGTGCATACAGGGCCCGTGCCCTAAGCATAAACCCTACCCCACACCCATAACCCTAACCCAGAACATAACACCTAACCCTGATCCTACTGCTCACCTTAACACGTAAACCTCACCCTAACCCTAACTTAACCCTTTATCTTAACGATAATGCATGACACCCTGAGAACAAGCCCTATACCGTAATTCTAACCCTAACTCCTAGCCGTAACCATAACACCTAATCCCTAATTTTGAAACGCCAACCCTAACCTTAACCCTACCGACAACACTAACAGTAACCCTAAAACCCTTACCCTAACCCTACGCCTAAAAATAACCCTAACCATTGATCCTTAGTCATAACCCCTAAAGCTTAACCCTAACCCTTAACGCTAATCCCAATCCTAACCATTAAACATAACCCTACTTAACCCTAACCCTAACCTATACGCTAATGCCTAGAGATCTAACCCCAACACTGACCTACAGTTAACACTAACCCTAACCCCTAATCCTAACCTTAAACCTGAACCATAAACCTAACCCTTAACCCTAACCCTATTCCTAACCCCCTAACCCTAACCCTAACTGTTAAGCCTCACCCTAACCCTTAACCCTGACTCTAACCCTAAACCTTAACCCTAACCCTGAACCCTAACCCTAAGCCTAACCCTTAACCCTAACCCTATCCCTTAACCCTAACCCCTAACCCTAACGCTAACCCCAACCCTAAACCTAACCCTGGCCCCCAACCCAGACTTAACACCTAACCCCTAACACTAACTCTAAACCTAACCACTAATCCCTAGCACCTGACCCTGACTCGAAACCTAACCCCTAACTCGAAACCCCTAACCCCAAACCTAACCCTAATTCTCACACTACTTCCATTCCCAGAGTGAAGCAAGCCTACAATACAGCCATGCCATGTGTGAGATGAGGCTCTGCCTGAGTCCTGCATGTAGGTTTTGTCCCAAGGCCCAGGGAATGATGTTGTGCTTTTGTGGTGACTCCGACCACACCCCTCTCACCGTAGATTAACCAGGTCCTGTGCCCTTAAACTGACCGCTAAATCTAAGCCCTACCACCAACCCTAACCTCTGACCCTGAACCTAAGCCCCGAGCCTAAAGCCCAACACTAACTCTAAACACTTACCCTAAACCTAATCGCTAACCCTAATGCTAACCCCTAAACGTAACTCTAACCACGAACAGTAAACCTAACCCTAACCTCTAACACAAACCCTAACACATAACTCTAACCCTAAAACTAACCCTAACCCTTAACCCTAAACCTAAACCCTAACCCTAACCCTTAACCTTAATCTTAACCGTTAACTCTCATGCTAACCTTTAATCCTAACCCTAATCCTAATCTTCAACCCTAAACCGAACACAACCCTAACCCTGTACCAAACCCTGACCCCTCATCTTAACCCTATCCGCAAACCTCAACCCCAAAACGAACTGTAACCGTTAAACCTAACAGTAACCTTAAACCGTAACCCTAATCTGTAACCCTATCCCCTCACCATAACACTACACTTCATCCTGAACCGTAACCATAATCCTAACCCTAAATCTAATTCTCAGACTTCTTGCTTTCTTAGAGTTTAGAAAGCCTGCAATCCTCCCATGCCATGTGTGAAAGGAGGCTCTACCACTGTGTCCTGCATGAAATCCACGGGCCCATACCCAGAGTCCGATACAGTGGGTTCCCGGTGACAATCCCAGCCCCCTAACCTCCCCCCAGCCTAATGCCGACAGGGCCCGTGCGCTAAGCATAAATGATACCTTTAACAGATAACCCTAACCCTGAACATGGCACCTAACCCTGTTCCTATTTCTCCCCTTAACACGTAAACCTCACCGTGAGCCTAACTTTAACCTCTTAACGTAACGTTAATGCATAACCCATTCCCTGAGAACATCCCCTATCCCATAATTCTAACCCTATCTCCTAGTCATCACTGTAACACCTAATCCCTAACCCTAATTCTCCACCGCTAAGCCTAACCGTAACGCTGCCTACAACCCTAACACTGACAGGAACCCTTAGTTCTAACCCCAACGCTATGCCTAACAAAAGCCCTAACCCTTCACCCTTCACCCTAACCCCTGAGCATTACCCTAACCTTTAACCGTAATCCTAATCCTAACCATTAAACCTAACCCTAGCTCTTAAAGCTAACCCTAAACCTTACCCTCACGACTAGACCTAACCCTGACACTAACCTAACACCTAACCCTAACCATAACCCCTAAAGCTAACCCTAACCCTGAACCCTAAACCTAACCCTAACACTGAACCTTCACTATATCCCTAACCCCTAAGCCTAATCCTAACTGTTAACCCTCACCCTAACACTTAAACTGGACCATAACACTAAACATTAACCCTAACACTAAACTTTAACCCTAACCATAAGCCCAACACTTAACCCTAATCCTATCCCTTAACCCTAAGCCTACCCCTAAGCCCTAACCCTAAACCTAACCCTAACCCCAACCCTAACCCTTAATCTTGACCCTTACCATTAACCCTCACACTAACCCTAATCCTAATCTTTAACCATAAAGCTAACACTGAAGCCTAACCCTGTGCCAAACGCTAAACCCAAACCTTAACCCTAACCCTGAAACTTAACCATAAACCTAACTGTAACTGTTACACCTAACTCTAACCTCTAACCCTAACCCCTAACCCTAAGACCCCACCTTAACACTAACCCTAACCCTAAACATTATCATAATCCTATCCCTAAATCTAATTCTCGGACTTCTTGCTTTCTTAGAGTTTAGAAAGCCTAAAATCCTCCCATGCCATGAGTAAAAGGGGGCTCTGCAGCTCTCTCTTGCATGAAACCAGGAGCCCATACCTAGGGTATGATAGAGTGGGTTCCCGGGGACAATCCCATCCCCCTAACCCCAGCCCCCCGCCCAGTGCAGACAGGGCCTGTACGCTAAGTATAAACACTACCCCTAACAGGTAACTCTAACCCTGAACATAGCACCTGACCCTGATCCTATTGCTCACCTTAAAACATAAACCTCCCCGTAACCCTAACTTATCCCCTTATCTTAACCTTAATGCATAACACCCTGAGAAGAAGCCCTATCCCATAATTCTAATCCTAACCCCTAGCCATAACCGTAACACCTCATCCCTAATTCTAAAATGCCAACCCTAACCTTCACCCTACCAACAACCCTAACCCTAACCCTAACCCCTAACCCTAAGCCCTCACCCTATCGCTAACTTCATCCCTAAACCGTACCGTAATCCTAACCCTAAATCTAATTCTCAGACTTGCTTTCTCAGAGTTTTGAAAGCCTACAATCCTACTAAGCCATGCATGAAAGCCCGCTCTGCCACAGTGTCCTGCATGAAACCCAGAGGCCCATACACTGCGTACGATAGAGTGGGCTCCCAGCGACCACCACAGACCCCTAACTTCGCCTCCTAGTGCATACAGGGCCCGTGCCCTAAGCATAAACCCTACCCCACACCCATAACCCTAACCCAGAACATAACACCTAACCCTGATCCTACTGCTCACCTTAACACGTAAACCTCACCCTAACCCTAACTTAACCCCTTATCTTAACGATAATGCATGACACCCTGAGAACAAGCCCTATACCGTAATTCTAACCCTAAGTCCTAGCCGTAACCATAACACCTAATCCCTAATTCTGAAACGCCAACCCTAACCTTAACCCTACCGACAACACTAACACTAACCCTAAAACCCTTACCCTAACCCTACGCCTAAAAATAACCCTAACCATTGATCCTTAGTCATAACCCCTAAAGCTTAACCCTAACCCTTAACGCTAATCCCAATCCTAACCATTAAACATAACCCTACTTAACCCTAACCCTAACCTATACGCTAATGCCTAGAGATCTAACCCCAACACTGACCTACAGTTAACACTAACCCTAACCCCTAATCCTAACCTTAAACCTGAACCATAAACCTAACCCTTAACCCTAACCCTATTCCTAACCCCCTAACCCTAACCCTAACTGTTAAGCCTCACCCTAACCCTTAACCCTGACTCTAACCCTAAACCTTAACCCTAACCCTGAACCCTAACCCTAAGCCTAACCCTTAACCCTAACCCTATCCCTTAACCCTAACCCCTAACCCTAACGCTAACCCCAACCCTAAACCTAACCCTGGCCCCCAACCCAGACTTAACACCTAACCCCTAACACTAACTCTAAACCTAACCACTAATCCCTAGCACCTGACCCTGACTCCAAACCTAACCCCTAACTCGAAACCCCTAACCCCAAACCTAACCCTAATTCTCACACTACTTCCATTCCCAGAGTGAAGCAAGCCTAAAATACAGCCATGCCATGTGTGAGATGAGGCTCTGCCTGAGTCCTGCATGTAGGTTTTGTCCCAAGGCCCAGGGAATGATGTTGTGCTTTTGTGGTGACTCCGACCACACCCCTCTCACCGTAGATTAACCAGGTCCTGTGCCCTTAAACTGACCGCTAAATCTAAGCCCTACCACCAACCCTAACCTCTGACCCTGAACCTAAGCCCCGAGCCTAAAGCCCAACACTAACTCTAAACACTTACCCTAAACCTAATCCCTAACCCTAATGCTAACTCCTAAACGTAACTCTAACCACGAACAGTAAACCTAACCCTAACCTCTAACACAAACCCTAACACATAACTCTAACCCTAAAACTAACCCTAACCCTTAACCCTAAACCTAAACCCTAACCCTAACCCTTAACCTTAATCTTAACCGTTAACTCTCATGCTAACCTTTAATCCTAACCCTAATCCTAATCTTCAACCCTAAACCGAACACAACCCTAACCCTGTACCAAACCCTGACCCCTCATCTTAATCCTATCCGCAAACCTCAACCCCAAAACGAACTGTAACCGTTAAACCTAACAGTAACCTTAAACCGTAACCCTAATCTGTAACCCTATCCCCTCACCATAACACTACACTTCATCCTGAACCCTAACCATAATCCTAACCCTAAATCTAATTCTCAGACTTCTTGCTTTCTTAGAGTTTAGAAAGCCTGCAATCCTCCCATGCCATGTGTGAAAGGAGGCTCTACCACTGTGTCCTGCATGAAATCCACGGGCCCATACCCAGAGTCCGATACAGTGGGTTCCCGGTGACAATCCCAGCCCCCTAACCTCCCCCCAGCTTAATGCCGACAGGGCCCGTGCGCTAAGCATAAATGATACCTTTAACAGATAACCCTAACCCTGAACATGGCACCTAACCCTGTTCCTATTTCTCCCCTTAACACGTAAACCTCACCGTGAGCCTAACTTTAACCTCTTAACGTAACGTTAATGCATAACCCATTCCCTGAGAACATCCCCTATCCCATAATTCTAACCCTATCTCCTAGTCATCACTGTAACACCTAATCCCTAACCCTAATTCTCCACCGCTAAGCCTAACCGTAACGCTGCCTACAACCCTAACACTGACAGGAACCCTTAGTTCTAACCCCAACGCTATGCCTAACAAAAGCCCTAACCCTTCACCCTTCACCCTAACCCCTGAGCATTACCCTAACCTTTAACCGTAATCCTAATCCTAACCATTAACCCTAACCCTAGCTCTTAAAGCTAACCCTAAACCTTACCCTCACGACTAGACCTAACACTGACACTAACCTAACACCTAACCCTAACCATAACCCCTAAAGCTAACCCTAACCTGAACCCTAAACCTAACCCTAACACTGAACCTTCACTATATCCCTAACCCCTAAGCCTAATCCTAACTGTTAACCCTCACCCTAACACTTAAACTGGACCATAACACTAAACATTAACCCTAACACTAAACTTTAACCCTAACCATAAGCCCAACACTTAACCCTAATCCTATCCCCTAACCCTAAGCCCTAACCCTAAACATAACCCTAACCCCAACCCTAACCCTTAATCTTGACCCTTACCATTAACCCTCACACTAACCCTAATCCTAATCTTTAACCATAAAGCTAACACTGAAGCCTAACTCTGTGCCAAACGCTAAACCCAAACCTTAACCCTAACCCTGAAACTTAACCATAAACCTAACTGTAACTGTTACACCTAACTCTAACCTCTAACCCTAACCCCTAACCCTAAGACCCCACCTTAACACTAACCCTAACCCTAAACATTATCATAATCCTATCCCTAAATCTAATTCTCGGACTTCTTGCTTTCTTAGAGTTTAGAAAGCCTAAAATCCTCCCATGCCGTGAGTAAAAGGGGGCTCTGCAGCTCTCTCTTGCATGAAACCAGGAGCCCATACCTAGGGTATGATAGAGTGGGTTCCCGGGGACAATCCCATCCCCCTAACCCCAGTCCCCCGCCCAGTGCAGACAGGGCCTGTACGCTAAGTATAAACACTACCCCTAACAGGTAACTCTAACCCTGAACATAGCACCTGACCCTGATCCTATTGCTCACCTTAAAACATAAACCTCCCCGTAACCCTAACTTATCCCCTTATCTTAACCTTAATGCATAACACCCTGAGAAGAAGCCCTATCCCATAATTCTAATCCTAACCCCTAGCCATAACCGTAACACCTCATCCCTAATTCTAAAATGCCAACCCTAACCTTCACCCTACCAACAACCCTAACCCTAACCCTAACCCCTAACCCTAAGCCCTCACCCTATCGCTAATCTTCATCCCTAAACCGTACCGTAATCCTAACCCTAAATCTAATTCTCAGACTTGCTTTCTCAGAGTTTTGAAAGCCTACAATCCTACTAAGCCATGCATGAAAGCCCGCTCTGCCACAGTGTCCTGCATGAAACCCAGAGGCCGATACACTGCGTACGATAGAGTGGGCTCCCAGCGACCATCACAGACCCCTAACTTCGCCTCCTAGTGCATACAGGGCCCGTGCCCTAAGCATAAACCCTACCCCACACCCATAACCCTAACCCAGAACATAACACCTAACCCTGATCCTACTGCTCACCTTAACACGTAAACCTCACCCTAACCCTAACTTAACCCCTTATCTTAACGATAATGCATGACACCCTGAGAACAAGCCCTATACCGTAATTCTAACCCTAACTCCTAGCCATAACCATAACACCTAATCCCTAATTCTGAAACGCCAACCCTAACCTTAACCCTACCAACAACACTAACACTAACCCTAAAACACTTACCCTAACCCTACGCCTAAAAATAACCCTAACCATTGATCCTTAGTCATAACCCCTAAAGCTTAACCCTAACCCTTAACGCTAATCCCAATCCTAACCATTAAACATAACCCTACTTAACCCTAACCCTAACCTATACACTAATGCCTAGAGATCTAACCCCAACACTGACCTACAGTTAACACTAACCCTAACCCCTAATCCTAACCTTAAACCTGAACCATAAACCTAACCCTTAACCCTAACCCTATTCCTAACCCCCTAACCCTAACCCTAACTGTTAAGCCTCACCCTAACACTTAACCCTGACTCTAACCCTAAACCTTAACCCTAACCCTGAACCCTAACCCTAAGCCTAACCCTTAACCCTAACCCTATCCTTTAACCCTAACCTCTAACCCTAACGCTAACCCCAACCCTAAACCTAACCCTGGCCCCCAACCCAGACTTAACACCTAACCCCTAACACTAACTCTAAACCTAACCACTAATCCCTAGCACCTGACCCTGACTCGAAACCTAACCCCTAACTCGAAACCCCTAACCCCAAACCTAACCCTAATTCTCACACTACTTCCATTCCCAGAGTGAAGCAAGCCTACAATACAGCCATGCCATGTGTGAGATGAGGCTCTGCCTGAGTCCTGCATGTAGGTTTTGTCCCAAGGCCCAGGGAATGATGTTGTGCTTTTGTGGTGACTCCGACCACACCCCTCTCACCGTAGATTAACCAGGTCCTGTGCCCTTAAACTGACCGCTAAATCTAAGCCCTACCACCAACCCTAACCTCTGACCCTGAACCTAAGCCCCGAGCCTAAAGCCCAACACTAACTCTAAACACTTACCCTAAACCTAATCCCTAACCCTAATGCTAACCCCTAAACGTAACTCTAACCACGAACAGTAAACCTAACCCTAACCTCTAACACAAACCCTAATACATAACTCTAACCCTAAAACTAACCCTAACCCTTAACCCTAAACCTAAACCCTAACCCTAACCCTTAACCTTAATCTTAACCGTTAACTCTCATGCTAACCTTTAATCCTAACCCTAATCCTAATCTTCAACCCTAAACCGAACACAACCCTAACCCTGTACCAAACCCTGACCCCTCATCTTAACCCTATCCGCAAACCTCAACCCCAAAACGAACTGTAACCGTTAAACCTAACAGTAACCTTAAACCGTAACCCTAATCTGTAACCCTATCCCCTCACCATAACACTACACTTCATCCTGAACCCTAACCATAATCCTAACCCTAAATCTAATTCTCAGACTTCTTGCTTTCTTAGAGTTTAGAAAGCCTGCAATCCTCCATGCCATGTGTCAAAGGAGGCTCTACCACTGTGTCCTGCATGAAATCCACGGGCCCATACCCAGAGTCCGATACAGTGGGTTCCCGGTGACAATCCCAGCCCCCTAACCTCCCCCCAGCCTAATGCCGACAGGGCCCGTGCGCTAAGCATAAATGATACCTTTAACAGATAACCCTAACCCTGAACATGGCACCTAACCCTGTTCCTATTTCTCCCCTTAACACGTAAACCTCACCGTGAGCCTAACTTTAACCTCTTAACGTAACGTTAATGCATAACCCATTCCCTGAGAACATCCCCTATCCCATAATTCTAACCCTATCTCCTAGTCATCACTGTAACACCTAATCCCTAACCCTAATTCTCCACCGCTAAGCCTAACCGTAACGCTGCCTACAACCCTAACACTGACAGGAACCCTTAGTTCTAACCCCAACGCTATGCCTAACAAAAGTCCTAACCCTTCACCCTTCACCCTAACCCCTAAGTATTACCCTAACCTTTAACCGTAATCCTAATCCTAACCATTAAACCTAACCCTAGCTTTTAAAGCTAACCCTAAACCTTACCCTCACGACTAGACCTAACCCTGACACTAACCTAACACCTAACCCTAACCATAACCCCTAAAGCTAACCCTAACCCTGAACCCTAAACCTAACCCTAACACTGAACCTTCACTATATCCCTAACCCCTAAGCCTAATCCTAACTGTTAACCCTCACCCTAACACTTAAACTGGACCATAACACTAAACATTAACCCTAACACTAAACTTTAACCCTAACCATAAGCCCAACACTTAACCCTAATCCTATCCCTTAACCCTAAGCCTAACCCTAAGCCCTAACCCTAAACCTAACCTTAACCCCAACCCTAACCCTTAATCTTGACCCTTACCATTAACCCTCACACTAACCCTAATCCTAATCTTTAACCATAAAGCTAACACTGAAGCCTAACCCTGTGCCAAACGCTAAACCCAAACCTTAACCCTAACCCTGAAACTTAACCATAAACCTAACTGTAACTGTTACACCTAACACTAACCTCTAACCCTAACCCCTAACCCTAAGACCCCACCTTAACACTAACCCTAACCCTAAACATTATCATAATCCTACCCCTAAATCTAATTCTCGGACTTCTTGCTTTCTTAGAGTTTAGAAAGCCTAAAATCCTCCCATGCCATGAGTAAAAGGGGGCTCTGCAGCTCTCTCTTGCATGAAACCAGGAGCCCATACCTAGCGTATGATAGAGTGGGTTCCCGGGGACAATCCCATCCCCCTAACCCCAGCCCCCCGCCCAGTGCAGACAGGGCCTGTACGCTAAGTATAAACACTACCCCTAACAGATAACCCTCACCCTGAACATAGCACCTGACCCTGATCCTATTGCTCACCTTAAAACATAAACCTCCCCGTAACCCTAACTTATCCCCTTATCTTAACCTTAATGCATAACACCCTGAGAAGAAGCCCTATCCCATAATTCTAATCCTAACCCCTAGCCATAACCGTAACACCTCATCCCTAATTCTAAAATGCCAACCCTAACCTTCACCCTGCCAACAACCCTAACCCTAACCCTAACCCCTAACCCTAAGCCCTCACCCTATCACTAATCTTCATCCCTAAACCGTACCGTAATCCTAACCCTAAATCTAATTCTCAGACTTGCTTTCTCAGAGTTTTGAAAGCCTACAATCCTACTAAGCCATGCATGTAAGCCCGCTCTGCCACAGTGTCCTGCATGAAACCCAGAGGCCCATACACTGCGTAGGATAGAGTGGGCTCCCAGCGACCATCACAGACCCCTAACTTCGCCTCCTAGTGCATACAGGGCCCGTGCCCTAAGCATAAACCCTACCCCACACCCATAACCCTAACCCAGAACATAACACCTAACCCTGATCCTACTGCTCACCTTAACACGTAAACCTCACCCTAACCCTAACTTAACCCTTTATCTTAACGATAATGCATGACACCCTGAGAACAAGCCCTATACCGTAATTCTAACCCTAACTCCTAGCCGTAACCATAACACCTAATCCCTAATTTTGAAACGCCAACCCTAACCTTAACCCTACCGACAACACTAACAGTAACCCTAAAACCCTTACCCTAACCCTACGCCTAAAAATAACCCTAACCATTGATCCTTAGTCATAACCCCTAAAGCTTAACCCTAACCCTTAACGCTAATCCCAATCCTAACCATTAAACATAACCCTACTTAACCCTAACCCTAACCTATACGCTAATGCCTAGAGATCTAACCCCAACACTGACCTACAGTTAACACTAACCCTAACCCCTAATCCTAACCTTAAACCTGAACCATAAACCTAACCCTTAACCCTAACCCTATTCCTAACCCCCTAACCCTAACCCTAACTGTTAAGCCTCACCCTAACCCTTAACCCTGACTCTAACCCTAAACCTTAACCCTAACCCTGAACCCTAACCCTAAGCCTAACCCTTAACCCTAACCCTATCCCTTAACCCTAACCCCTAACCCTAACGCTAACCCCAACCCTAAACCTAACCCTGGCCCCCAACCCAGACTTAACACCTAACCCCTAACACTAACTCTAAACCTAACCACTAATCCCTAGCACCTGACCCTGACTCGAAACCTAACCCCTAACTCGAAACCCCTAACCCCAAACCTAACCCTAATTCTCACACTACTTCCATTCCCAGAGTGAAGCAAGCCTACAATACAGCCATGCCATGTGTGAGATGAGGCTCTGCCTGAGTCCTGCATGTAGGTTTTGTCCCAAGGCCCAGGGAATGATGTTGTGCTTTTGTGGTGACTCCGACCACACCCCTCTCACCGTAGATTAACCAGGTCCTGTGCCCTTAAACTGACCGCTAAATCTAAGCCCTACCACCAACCCTAACCTCTGACCCTGAACCTAAGCCCCGAGCCTAAAGCCCAACACTAACTCTAAACACTTACCCTAAACCTAATCCCTAACCCTAATGCTAACCCCTAAACGTAACTCTAACCACGAACAGTAAACCTAACCCTAACCTCTAACACAAACCCTAACACATAACTCTAACCCTAAAACTAACCCTAACCCTTAACCCTAAACCTAAACCCTAACCCTAACCCTTAACCTTAATCTTAACCGTTAACTCTCATGCTAACCTTTAATCCTAACCCTAATCCTAATCTTCAACCCTAAACCGAACACAACCCTAACCCTGTACCAAACCCTGACCCCTCATCTTAACCCTATCCGCAAACCTCAACCCCAAAACGAACTGTAACCGTTAAACCTAACAGTAACCTTAAACCGTAACCCTAATCTGTAACCCTATCCCCTCACCATAACACTACACTTCATCCTGAACCCTAACCATAATCCTAACCCTAAATCTAATTCTCAGACTTCTTGCTTTCTTAGAGTTTAGAAAGCCTGCAATCCTCCCATGCCATGTGTGAAAGGAGGCTCTACCACTGTGTCCTGCATGAAATCCACGGGCCCATACCCAGAGTCCGATATAGTGGGTTCCCGGTGACAATCCCAGCCCCCTAACCTCCCCCCAGCCTAATGCCGACAGGGCCCGTGCGCTAAGCATAAATGATACCTTTAACAGATAACCCTAACCCTGAACATGGCACCTAACCCTGTTCCTATTTCTCCCCTTAACACGTAAACCTCACCGTGAGCCTAACTTTAACCTCTTAACGTAACGTTAATGCATAACCCATTCCCTGAGAACATCCCCTATCCCATAATTCTAACCCTATCTCCTAGTCATCACTGTAACACCTAATCCCTAACCCTAATTCTCCACCGCTAAGCCTAACCGTAACGCTGCCTACAACCCTAACACTGACAGGAACCCTTAGTTCTAACCCCAACGCTATGCCTAACAAAAGCCCTAACCCTTCACCCTTCACCCTAACCCCTGAGCATTACCCTAACCTTTAACCGTAATCCTAATCCTAACCATTAAACCTAACCCTAGCTCTTAAAGCTAACCCTAAACCTTACCCTCACGACTAGACCTAACCCTGACACTAACCTAACACCTAACCCTAACCATAACCCCTAAAGCTAACCCTAACCCTGAACCCTAAACCTAACCCTAACACTGAACCTTCACTATATCCCTAACCCCTAAGCCTAATCCTAACTGTTAACCCTCACCCTAACACTTAAACTGGACCATAACACTAAACATTAACCCTAACACTAAACTTTAACCCTAACCATAAGCCCAACACTTAACCCTAATCCTATCCCTTAACCCTAAGCCTACCCCTAAGCCCTAACCCTAAACCTAACCCTAACCCCAACCCTAACCCTTAATCTTGACCCTTACCATTAACCCTCACACTAACCCTAATCCTAATCTTTAACCATAAAGCTAACACTGAAGCCTAACCCTGTGCCAAACGCTAAACCCAAACCTTAACCCTAACCCTGAAACTTAACCATAAACCTAACTGTAACTGTTACACCTAACTCTAACCTCTAACCCTAACCCCTAACCCTAAGACCCCACCTTAACACTAACCCTAACCCTAAACATTATCATAATCCTATCCCTAAATCTAATTCTCGGACTTCTTGCTTTCTTAGAGTTTAGAAAGCCTAAAATCCTCCCATGCCATGAGTAAAAGGGGGCTCTGCAGCTCTCTCTTGCATGAAACCAGGAGCCCATACCTAGGGTATGATAGAGTGGGTTCCCGGGGACAATCCCATCCCCCTAACCCCAGCCCCCCGCCCAGTGCAGACAGGGCCTGTACGCTAAGTATAAACACTACCCCTAACAGGTAACTCTAACCCTGAACATAGCACCTGACCCTGATCCTATTGCTCACCTTAAAACATAAACCTCCCCGTAACCCTAACTTATCCCCTTATCTTAACCTTAATGCATAACACCCTGAGAAGAAGCCCTATCCCATAATTCTAATCCTAACCCCTAGCCATAACCGTAACACCTCATCCCTAATTCTAAAATGCCAACCCTAACCTTCACCCTACCAACAACCCTAACCCTAACCCTAACCCCTAACCCTAAGCCCTCACCCTATCGCTAACTTCATCCCTAAACCGTACCGTAATCCTAACCCTAAATCTAATTCTCAGACTTGCTTTCTCAGAGTTTTGAAAGCCTACAATCCTACTAAGCCATGCATGAAAGCCCGCTCTGCCACAGTGTCCTGCATGAAACCCAGAGGCCCATACACTGCGTACGATAGAGTGGGCTCCCAGCGACCACCACAGACCCCTAACTTCGCCTCCTAGTGCATACAGGGCCCGTGCCCTAAGCATAAACCCTACCCCACACCCATAACCCTAACCCAGAACATAACACCTAACCCTGATCCTACTGCTCACCTTAACACGTAAACCTCACCCTAACCCTAACTTAACCCCTTATCTTAACGATAATGCATGACACCCTGAGAACAAGCCCTATACCGTAATTCTAACCCTAAGTCCTAGCCGTAACCATAACACCTAATCCCTAATTCTGAAACGCCAACCCTAACCTTAACCCTACCGACAACACTAACACTAACCCTAAAACCCTTACCCTAACCCTACGCCTAAAAATAACCCTAACCATTGATCCTTAGTCATAACCCCTAAAGCTTAACCCTAACCCTTAACGCTAATCCCAATCCTAACCATTAAACATAACCCTACTTAACCCTAACCCTAACCTATACGCTAATGCCTAGAGATCTAACCCCAACACTGACCTACAGTTAACACTAACCCTAACCCCTAATCCTAACCTTAAACCTGAACCATAAACCTAACCCTTTACCCTAACCCTATTCCTAACCCCCTAACCCTAACCCTAACTGTTAAGCCTCACCCTAACCCTTAACCCTGACTCTAACCCTAAACCTTAACCCTAACCCTGAACCCTAACCCTAAGCCTAACCCTTAACCCTAACCCTATCCCTTAACCCTAACCCCTAACCCTAACGCTAACCCCAACCCTAAACCTAACCCTGGCCCCCAACCCAGACTTAACACCTAACCCCTAACACTAACTCTAAACCTAACCACTAATCCCTAGCACCTGACCCTGACTCAAAACCTAACCCCTAACTCGAAACCCCTAACCCCAAACCTAACCCTAATTCTCACACTACTTCCATTCCCAGAGTGAAGCAAGCCTACAATACAGCCATGCCATGTGTGAGATGAGGCTCTGTCTGAGTCCTGCATGTAGGTTTTGTCCCAAGGCCCAGGGAATGATGTTGTGCTTTTGTGGTGACTCCGACCACACCCCTCTCACCGTAGATTAACCAGGTCCTGTGCCCTTAAACTGACCGCTAAATCTAAGCCCTACCACCAACCCTAACCTCTGACCCTGAACCTAAGCCCCGAGCCTAAAGCCCAACACTAACTCTAAACACTTACCCTAAACCTAATCCCTAACCCTAATGCTAACCCCTAAACGTAACTCTAACCACGAACAGTAAACCTAACCCTAACCTCTAACACAAACACTAACACATAACTCTAACCCTAAAACTAACCCTAACCCTTAACCCTAAACCTAAACCCTAACCCTAACCCTTAACCTTAATCTTAACCGTTAACTCTCATGCTAACCTTTAATCCTAACCCTAATCCTAATCTTCAACCCTAAACCGAACACAACCCTAACCCTGTACCAAACCCTGACCCCTCATCTTAACCCTATCCGCAAACCTCAACCCCAAAACGAACTGTAACCGTTAAACCTAACAGTAACCTTAAACCGTAACCCTAATCTGTAACCCCATCCCCTCACCATAACACTACACTTCATCCTGAACCCTAACCATAATCCTAACCCTAAATCTAATTCTCAGACTTCTTGCTTTCTTAGAGTTTAGAAAGCCTGCAATCCTCCATGCCATGTGTCAAAGGAGGCTCTACCACTGTGTCCTGCATGAAATCCACGGGCCCATACCCAGAGTCCGATACAGTGGGTTCCCGGTGACAATCCCAGCCCCCTAACCTCCCCCCAGCCTAATGCCGACAGGGCCCGTGCGCTAAGCATAAATGATACCTTTAACAGATAACCCTAACCCTGAACATGGCACCTAACCCTGTTCCTATTTCTCCCCTTAACACGTAAACCTCACCGTGAGCCTAACTTTAACCTCTTAACGTAACGTTAATGCATAACCCATTCCCTGAGAACATCCCCTATCCCATAATTCTAACCCTATCTCCTAGTCATCACTGTAACACCTAATCCCTACCCCTAATTCTCCACCGCTAAGCCTAACCGTAACGCTGCCTACAACCCTAACACTGACAGGAACCCTTAGTTCTAACCCCAACGCTATGCCTAACAAAAGCCCTAACCCTTCACCCTTCACCCTAACCCCTGAGCATTACCCTAACCTTTAACCGTAATCCTAATCCTAACCATTAAACCTAACCCTAGCTCTTAAAGCTAACCCTAAACCTTACCCTCACGACTAGACCTAACCCTGACACTAACCTAACACCTAACCCTAACCATAAACCCTAAAGCTAACCCTAACCCTGAACCCTAAACCTAACCCTAACACTGAACCTTCACTATATCCCTAACCCCTAAGCCTAATCCTAACTGTTAACCCTCACCCTAACACTTAAACTGGACCATAACACTAAACATTAACCCTAACACTAAACTTTAACCCTAACCATAAGCCCAACACTTAACCCTAATCCTATCCCTTAACCCTAAGCCTACCCCTAAGCCCTAACCCTAAACCTAACCCTAACCCCAACCCTAACCCTTAATCTTGACCCTTACCATTAACCCTCACACTAACCCTAATCCTAATCTTTAACCATAAAGCTAACACTGAAGCCTAACTCTGTGCCAAACGCTAAACCCAAACCTTAACCCTAACCCTGAAACTTAACCATAAACCTAACTGTAACTGTTACACCTAACTCTAACCTCTAACCCTAACCCCTAACCCTAAGACCCCACCTTAACACTAACCCTAACCCTAAACATTATCATAATCCTATCCCTAAATCTAATTCTCGGACTTCTTGCTTTCTTAGAGTTTAGAAAGCCTAAAATCCTCCCATGCCGTGAGTAAAAGGGGGCTCTGCAGCTCTCTCTTGCATGAAACCAGGAGCCCATACCTAGGGTATGATAGAGTGGGTTCCCGGGGACAATCCCATCCCCCTAACCCCAGTCCCCCGCCCAGTGCAGACAGGGCCTGTACGCTAAGTATAAACACTACCCCTAACAGGTAACTCTAACCCTGAACATAGCACCTGACCCTGATCCTATTGCTCACCTTAAAACATAAACCTCCCCGTAACCCTAACTTATCCCCTTATCTTAACCTTAATGCATAACACCCTGAGAAGAAGCCCTATCCCATAATTCTAATCCTAACCCCTAGCCATAACCGTAACACCTCATCCCTAATTCTAAAATGCCAACCCTAACCTTCACCCTACCAACAACCCTAACCCTAACCCTAACCCCTAACCCTAAGCCCTCACCCTATCGCTAATCTTCATCCCTAAACCGTACCGTAATCCTAACCCTAAATCTAATTCTCAGACTTGCTTTCTCAGAGTTTTGAAAGCCTACAATCCTACTAAGCCATGCATGAAAGCCCGCTCTGCCACAGTGTCCTGCATGAAACCCAGAGGCCCATACACTGCGTACGATAGAGTGGGCTCCCAGCGACCATCACAGACCCCTAACTTCGCCTCCTAGTGCATACAGGGCCCGTGCCCTAAGCATAAACCCTACCCCACACCCATAACCCTAACCCAGAACATAACACCTAACCCTGATCCTACTGCTCACCTTAACACGTAAACCTCACCCTAACCCTAACTTAACCCCTTATCTTAACGATAATGCATGACACCCTGAGAACAAGCCCTATACCGTAATTCTAACCCTAACTCCTAGCCATAACCATAACACCTAATCCCTAATTCTGAAACGCCAACCCTAACCTTAACCCTACCAACAACACTAACACTAACCCTAAAACACTTACCCTAACCCTACGCCTAAAAATAACCCTAACCATTGATCCTTAGTCATAACCCCTAAAGCTTAACCCTAACCCTTAACGCTAATCCCAATCCTAACCATTAAACATAACCCTACTTAACCCTAACCCTAACCTATACACTAATGCCTAGAGATCTAACCCCAACACTGACCTACAGTTAACACTAACCCTAACCCCTAATCCTAACCTTAAACCTGAACCATAAACCTAACCCTTAACCCTAACCCTATTCCTAACCCCCTAACCCTAACCCTAACTGTTAAGCCTCACCCTAACACTTAACCCTGACTCTAACCCTAAACCTTAACCCTAACCCTGAACCCTAACCCTAAGCCTAACCCTTAACCCTAACCCTATCCTTTAACCCTAACCTCTAACCCTAACGCTAACCCCAACCCTAAACCTAACCCTGGCCCCCAACCCAGACTTAACACCTAACCCCTAACACTAACTCTAAACCTAACCACTAATCCCTAGCACCTGACCCTGACTCGAAACCTAACCCCTAACTCGAAACCCCTAACCCCAAACCTAACCCTAATTCTCACACTACTTCCATTCCCAGAGTGAAGCAAGCCTACAATACAGCCATGCCATGTGTGAGATGAGGCTCTGCCTGAGTCCTGCATGTAGGTTTTGTCCCAAGGCCCAGGGAATGATGTTGTGCTTTTGTGGTGACTCCGACCACACCCCTCTCACCGTAGATTAACCAGGTCCTGTGCCCTTAAACTGACCGCTAAATCTAAGCCCTACCACCAACCCTAACCTCTGACCCTGAACCTAAGCCCCGAGCCTAAAGCCCAACACTAACTCTAAACACTTACCCTAAACCTAATCCCTAACCCTAATGCTAACCCCTAAACGTAACTCTAACCACGAACAGTAAACCTAACCCTAACCTCTAACACAAACACTAATACATAACTCTAACCCTAAAACTAACCCTAACCCTTAACCCTAAACCTAAACCCTAACCCTAACCCTTAACCTTAATCTTAACCGTTAACTCTCATGCTAACCTTTAATCCTAACCCTAATCCTAATCTTCAACCCTAAACCGAACACAACCCTAACCCTGTACCAAACCCTGACCCCTCATCTTAACCCTATCCGCAAACCTCAACCCCAAAACGAACTGTAACCGTTAAACCTAACAGTAACCTTAAACCGTAACCCTAATCTGTAACCCTATCCCCTCACCATAACACTACACTTCATCCTGAACCCTAACCATAATCCTAACCCTAAATCTAATTCTCAGACTTCTTGCTTTCTTAGAGTTTAGAAAGCCTGCAATCCTCCATGCCATGTGTCAAAGGAGGCTCTACCACTGTGTCCTGCATGAAATCCACGGGCCCATACCCAGAGTCCGATACAGTGGGTTCCCGGTGACAATCCCAGCCCCCTAACCTCCCCCCAGCCTAATGCCGACAGGGCCCGTGCGCTAAGCATAAATGATACCTTTAACAGATAACCCTAACCCTGAACATGGCACCTAACCCTGTTCCTATTTCTCCCCTTAACACGTAAACCTCACCGTGAGCCTAACTTTAACCTCTTAACGTAACGTTAATGCATAACCCATTCCCTGAGAACATCCCCTATCCCATAATTCTAACCCTATCTCCTAGTCATCACTGTAACACCTAATCCCTAACCCTAATTCTCCACCGCTAAGCCTAACCGTAACGCTGCCTACAACCCTAACACTGACAGGAACCCTTAGTTCTAACCCCAACGCTATGCCTAACAAAAGTCCTAACCCTTCACCCTTCACCCTAACCCCTAAGTATTACCCTAACCTTTAACCGTAATCCTAATCCTAACCATTAAACCTAACCCTAGCTTTTAAAGCTAACCCTAAACCTTACCCTCACGACTAGACCTAACCCTGACACTAACCTAACACCTAAACCTAACCATAACCCCTAAAGCTAACCCTAACCCTGAACCCTAAACCTAACCCTAACACTGAACCTTCACTATATCCCTAACCCCTAAGCCTAATCCTAACTGTTAACCCTCACCCTAACACTTAAACTGGACCATAACACTAAACATTAACCCTAACACTAAACTTTAACCCTAACCATAAGCCCAACACTTAACCCTAATCCTATCCCTTAACCCTAAGCCTAACCCTAAGCCCTAACCCTAAACCTAACCTTAACCCCAACCCTAACCCTTAATCTTGACCCTTACCATTAACCCTCACACTAACCCTAATCCTAATCTTTAACCATAAAGCTAACACTGAAGCCTAACCCTGTGCCAAACGCTAAACCCAAACCTTAACCCTAACCCTGAAACTTAACCATAAACCTAACTGTAACTGTTACACCTAACACTAACCTCTAACCCTAACCCCTAACCCTAAGACCCCACCTTAACACTAACCCTAACCCTAAACATTATCATAATCCTACCCCTAAATCTAATTCTCGGACTTCTTGCTTTCTTAGAGTTTAGAAAGCCTAAAATCCTCCCATGCCATGAGTAAAAGGGGGCTCTGCAGCTCTCTCTTGCATGAAACCAGGAGCCCATACCTAGCGTATGATAGAGTGGGTTCCCGGGGACAATCCCATCCCCCTAACCCCAGCCCCCCGCCCAGTGCAGACAGGGCCTGTACGCTAAGTATAAACACTACCCCTAACAGATAACCCTCACCCTGAACATAGCACCTGACCCTGATCCTATTGCTCACCTTAAAACATAAACCGCCCCGTAACCCTAACTTATCCCCTTATCTTAACCTTAATGCATAACACCCTGAGAAGAAGCCCTATCCCATAATTCTAATCCTAACCCCTAGCCATAACCGTAACACCTCATCCCTAATTCTAAAATGCCAACCCTAACCTTCACCCTACCAACAACCCTAACCCTAACCCTAACCCCTAACCCTAAGCCCTCACCCTATCGCTAATCTTCATCCCTAAACCGTACCGTAATCCTAACCCTAAATCTAATTCTCAGACTTGCTTTCTCAGAGTTTTGAAAGCCTACAATCCTACTAAGCCATGCATGAAAGCCCGCTCTGCCACAGTGTCCTGCATGAAACCCAGAGGCCCATACACTGCGTACGATAGAGTGGGCTCCCAGCGACCATCACAGACCCCTAACTTCGCCTCCTAGTGCATACAGGGCCCGTGCCCTAAGCATAAACCCTACCCCACACCCATAACCCTAACCCAGAACATAACACCTAACCCTGATCCTACTGCTCACCTTAACACGTAAACCTCACCCTAACCCTAACTTAACCCCTTATCTTAACGATAATGCATGACACCCTGAGAACAAGCCCTATACCGTAATTCTAACCCTAACTCCTAGCCGTAACCATAACACCTAATCCCTAATTCTGAAACGCCAACCCTAACCTTAACCCTACCGACAACACTAACACTAACCCTAAAACCCTTACCCTAACCCTACGCCTAAAAATAACCCTAACCATTGATCCTTAGTCATAACCCCTAAAGCTTAACCCTAACCCTTAACGCTAATCCCAATCCTAACCATTAAACATAACCCTACTTAACCCTAACCCTAACCTATACGCTAATGCCTAGAGATCTAACCCCAACACTGACCTACAGTTAACACTAACCCTAACCCCTAATCCTAACCTTAAACCTGAACCATAAACCTAACCCTTAACCCTAACCCTATTCCTAACCCCCTAACCCTAACCCTAACTGTTAAGCCTCACCCGAACCCTTAACCCTGACTCTAACCCTAAACCTTAACCCTAACCCTGAACCCTAACCCTAAGCCTAACCCTTAACCCTAACCCTATCCCTTAACCCTAACCCCTAACCCTAACGCTAACCCCAACCCTAAACCTAACCCTGGCCCCCAACCCAGACTTAACACCTAACCCCTAACACTAACTCTAAACCTAACCACTAATCCCTAGCACCTGACCCTGACTCGAAACCTAACCCCTAACTCGAAACCCCTAACCCCAAACCTAACCCTAATTCTCACACTACTTCCATTCCCAGAGTGAAGCAAGCCTACAATACAGCCATGCCATGTGTGAGATGAGGCTCTGCCTGAGTCCTGCATGTAGGTTTTGTCCCAAGGCCCAGGGAATGATGTTGTGCTTTTGTGGTGACTCCGACCACACCCCTCTCACCGTAGATTAACCAGGTCCTGTGCCCTTAAACTGACCGCTAAATCTAAGCCCTACCACCAACCCTAACCTCTGACCCTGAACCTAAGCCCCGAGCCTAAAGCCCAACACTAACTCTAAACACTTACCCTAAACCTAATCCCTAACCCTAATGCTAACCCCTAAACGTAACTCTAACCGCGAACAGTAAACCTAACCCTAACCTCTAACACAAACCCTAACACATAACTCTAACCCTAAAACTAACCCTAACCCTTAACCCTAAACCTAAACCCTAACCCTAACCCTTAACCTTAATCTTAACCGTTAACTCTCATGCTAACCTTTAATCCTAACCCTAATCCTAATCTTCAACCCTAAACCGAACACAACCCTAACCCTGTACCAAACCCTGACCCCTCATCTTAACCCTATCCGCAAACCTCAACCCCAAAACGAACTGTAACCGTTAAACCTAACAGTAACCTTAAACCGTAACCCTAATCTGTAACCCCATCCCCTCACCATAACACTACACTTCATCCTGAACCCTAACCATAATCCTAACCCTAAATCTAATTCTCAGACTTCTTGCTTTCTTAGAGTTTAGAAAGCCTGCAATCCTCCATGCCATGTGTGAAAGGAGGCTCTACCACTGTGTCCTGCATGAAATCCACGGGCCCATACCCAGAGTCCGATACAGTGGGTTCCCGGTGACAATCCCAGCCCCCTAACCTCCCCCCAGCCTAATGCCGACAGGGCCCATGCGCTAAGCATAAATGATACCTTTAACAGATAACCCTAACCCTGAACATGGCACCTAACCCTGTTCCTATTGCTCCCCTTAACACGTAAACCTCACCGTGAGCCTAACTTTAACCTCTTAACGTAACGTTAATGCATAAACCATTCCCTGAGAACATCCCCTATCCCATAATTCTAACCCTATCTCCTAGTCATCACTGTAACACCTAATCCCTAACCCTAATTCTCCACCGCTAAGCCTAACCGTAACGCTGCCTACAACCCTAACACTGACAGGAACCCTTAGTTCTAACCCCAACGCTATGCCTAACAAAAGCCCTAACCCTTCACCCTTCACCCTAACCCCTGAGCATTACCCTAACCTTTAACCGTAATCCTAATCCTAACCATTAAACCTAACCCTAGCTCTTAAAGCTAACCCTAAACCTTACCCTCACGACTAGACCTTACCCTGACACTAACCTAACACCTAACCCTAACCATAACCCCTAAAGCTAACCCTAACCTGAACCCTAAACCTAACCCTAACACTGAACCTTCACTATATCCCTAACCCCTAAGCCTAATCCTAACTGTTAACCCTCACCCTAACACTTAAACTGGACCATAACACTAAACATTAACCCTAACACTAAACTTTAACCCTAACCATAAGCCCAACACTTAACCCTAATCCTATCCCCTAACCCTAAGCCCTAACCCTAAACATAACCCTAACCCCAACCCTAACCCTTAATCTTGACCCTTACCATTAACCCTCACACTAACCCTAATCCTAATCTTTAACCATAAAGCTAACACTGAAGCCTAACCCTGTGCCAAACGCTAAACCCAAACCTTAACCCTAACCCTGAAACTTAACCATAAACCTAACTGTAACTGTTACACCTAACACTAACCTCTAACCCTAACCCCTAACCCTAAGACCCCACCTTAACACTAACCCTAACCCTAAACATTATCATAATCCTACCCCTAAATCTAATTCTCGGACTTCTTGCTTTCTTAGAGTTTAGAAAGCCTAAAATCCTCCCATGCCATGAGTAAAAGGGGGCTCTGCAGCTCTCTCTTGCATGAAACCAGGAGCCCATACCTAGCGTATGATAGAGTGGGTTCCCGGGGACAATCCCATCCCCCTAACCCCAGCCCCCCGCCCAGTGCAGACAGGGCCTGTACGCTAAGTATAAACACTACCCCTAACAGATAACCCTCACCCTGAACATAGCACCTGACCCTGATCCTATTGCTCACCTTAAAACATAAACCTCCCCGTAACCCTAACTTATCCCCTTATCTTAACCTTAATGCATAACACCCTGAGAAGAAGCCCTATCCCATAATTCTAATCCTAACCCCTAGCCATAACCGTAACACCTCATCTCTAATTCTAAAATGCCAACCATAACCTTCACCCTACCAACAACCCTAACCCTAACCCTAACCCCTAACCCTAAGCCCTCACCCTATCGCTAATCTTCATCCCTAAACCGTACCGTAATCCTAACCCTAAATCTAATTCTCAGACTTGCTTTCTCAGAGTTTTGAAAGCCTACAATCCTACTAAGCCATGCATGAAAGCCCGCTCTGCCACAGTGTCCTGCATGAAACCCAGAGGCCCATACACTGCGTACGATAGAGTGGGCTCCCAGCGACCATCACAGACCCCTAACTTCGCCTCCTAGTGCATACAGGGCCCGTGCCCTAAGCATAAACCCTACCCCACACCCATAACCCTAACCCAGAACATAACACCTAACCCTGATCCTACTGCTCACCTTAACACGTAAACCTCACCCTAACCCTAACTTAACCCCTTATCTTAACGATAATGCATGACACCCTGAGAACAAGCCCTATACCGTAATTCTAACCCTAACTCCTAGCCGTAACCATAACACCTAATCCCTAATTCTGAAACGCCAACCCTAACCTTAACCCTACCGACAACACTAACACTAACCCTAAAACCCTTACCCTAACCCTACGCCTAAAAATAACCCTAACCATTGATCCTTAGTCATAACCCCTAAAGCTTGACCCTAACCCTTAACGCTAATCCCAATCCTAACCATTAAACATAACCCTACTTAACCCTAACCCTAACCTATACGCTAATGCCTAGAGATCTAACCCCAACACTGACCTACAGTTAACACTAACCCTAACCCCTAATCCTAACCTTAAACCTGAACCATAAACCTAACCCTTAACCCTAACCCTATTCCTAACCCCCTAACCCTAACCCTAACTGTTAAGCCTCACCCGAACCCTTAACCCTGACTCTAACCCTAAACCTTAACCCTAACCCTGAACCCTAACCCTAAGCCTAACCCTTAACCCTAACCCTATCCCTTAACCCTAACCCCTAACCCTAACGCTAACCCCAACCCTAAACCTAACCCTGGCCCCCAACCCAGACTTAACACCTAACCCCTAACACTAACTCTAAACCTAACCACTAATCCCTAGCACCTGACCCTGACTCGAAACCTAACCCCTAACTCGAAACCCCTAACCCCAAACCTAACCCTAATTCTCACACTACTTCCATTCCCAGAGTGAAGCAAGCCTACAATACAGCCATGCCATGTGTGAGATGAGGCTCTGCCTGAGTCCTGCATGTAGGTTTTGTCCCAAGGCCCAGGGAATGATGTTGTGCTTTTGTGGTGACTCCGACCACACCCCTCTCACCGTAGATTAACCAGGTCCTGTGCCCTTAAACTGACCGCTAAATCTAAGCCCTACCACCAACCCTAACCTCTGACCCTGAACTTAAGCCCCGAGCCTAAAGCCCAACACTAACTCTAAACACTTACCCTAAACCTAATCCCTAACCCTAATGCTAACCCCTAAACGTAACTCTAACCACGAACAGTAAACCTAACCCTAACCTCTAACACAAACCCTAACACATAACTCTAACCCTAAAACTAACCCTAACCCTTAACCCTAAACCTAAACCCTAACCCTAACCCTTAACCTTAATCTTAACCGTTAACTCTCATGCTAACCTTTAATCCTAACCCTAATCCTAATCTTCAACCCTAAACCGAACACAACCCTAACCTATACCAAACCCTGACCCCTCATCTTAACCCTATCCGCAAACCTCAACCCCAAAACGAACTGTAACCGTTAAACCTAACAGTAACCTTAAACCGTAACCCTAATCTGTAACCCCATCCCCTCACCATAACACTACACTTCATCCTGAACCCTAACCATAATCCTAACCCTAAATCTAATTCTCAGACTTCTTGCTTTCTTAGAGTTTAGAAAGCCTGCAATCCTCCATGCCATGTGTGAAAGGAGGCTCTACCACTGTGTCCTGCATGAAATCCACGGGCCCATACCCAGAGTCCGATACAGTGGGTTCCCGGTGACAATCCCAGCCCCCTAACCTCCCCCCAGCCTAATGCCGACAGGGCCCGTGCGCTAAGCATAAATGATACCTTTAACAGATAACCCTAACCCTGAACATGGCACCTAACCCTGTTCCTATTGCTCCCCTTAACACGTAAACCTCACCGTGAGCCTAACTTTAACCTCTTAACGTAACGTTAATGCATAAACCATTCCCTGAGAACATCCCCTATCCCATAATTCTAACCCTATCTCCTAGTCATCACTGTAACACCTAATCCCTAACCCTAATTCTCCACCGCTAAGCCTAACCGTAACGCTGCCTACAACCCTAACACTGACAGGAACCCTTAGTTCTAACCCCAACGCTATGCCTAACAAAAGCCCTAACCCTTCACCCTTCACCCTAACCCCTGAGCATTACCCTAACCTTTAACCGTAATCCTAATCCTAACCATTAAACCTAACCCTAGCTCTTAAAGCTAACCCTAAACCTTACCCTCACGACTAGACCTTACCCTGACACTAACCTAACACCTAACCCTAACCATAACCCCTAAAGCTAACCCTAACCTGAACCCTAAACCTAACCCTAACACTGAACCTTCACTATATCCCTAACCCCTAAGCCTAATCCTAACTGTTAACCCTCACCCTAACACTTAAACTGGACCATAACACTAAACATTAACCCTAACACTAAACTTTAACCCTAACCATAAGCCCAACACTTAACCCTAATCCTATCCCCTAACCCTAAGCCCTAACCCTAAACATAACCCTAACCCCAACCCTAACCCTTAATCTTGACCCTTACCATTAACCCTCACACTAACCCTAATCCTAATCTTTAACCATAAAGCTAACACTGAAGCCTAACCCTGTGCCAAACGCTAAACCCAAACCTTAACCCTAACCCTGAAACTTAACCATAAACCTAACTGTAACTGTTACACCTAACACTAACCTCTAACCCTAACCCCTAACCCTAAGACCCCACCTTAACACTAACCCTAACCCTAAACATTATCATAATCCTACCCCTAAATCTAATTCTCGGACTTCTTGCTTTCTTAGAGTTTAGAAAGCCTAAAATCCTCCCATGCCATGAGTAAAAGGGGGCTCTGCAGCTCTCTCTTGCATGAAACCAGGAGCCCATACCTAGCGTATGATAGAGTGGGTTCCCGGGGACAATCCCATCCCCCTAACCCCAGCCCCCCGCCCAGTGCAGACAGGGCCTGTACGCTAAGTATAAACACTACCCCTAACAGATAACCCTCACCCTGAACATAGCACCTGACCCTGATCCTATTGCTCACCTTAAAACATAAACCTCCCCGTAACCCTAACTTATCCCCTTATCTTAACCTTAATGCATAACACCCTGAGAAGAAGCCCTATCCCATAATTCTAATCCTAACCCCTAGCCATAACCGTAACACCTCATCCCTAATTCTAAAATGCCAACCATAACCTTCACCCTACCAACAACGCTAACCCTAACCCTAACCCCTAACCCTAAGCCCTCACCCTATCGCTAATCTTCATCCCTAAACCGTACCGTAATCCTAACCCTAAATCTAATTCTCAGACTTGCTTTCTCAGAGTTTTGAAATCCCACAATCCTACTAAGCCATGCATGAAAGCTCGCTCTGCCACAGTGTCCTGCATGAAACCCAGAGGCCCATACACTGCGTACGATAGAGTGGGCTCCCAGCGACCATCACAGACCCCTAACTTCGCCTCCTAGTGCATACAGGGCCCGTGCCCTAAGCATAAACCCTACCCCACACCCATAACCCTAACCCAGAACATAACACCTAACCCTGATCCTACTGCTCACCTTAACACGTAAACCTCACCCTAACCCTAACTTAACCCCTTATCTTAACGATAATGCATGACACCCTGAGAACAAGCCCTATACCGTAATTCTAACCCTAACTCCTAGCCGTACCATAACACCTAATCCCTAATTCTGAAACGCCAACCCTAACCTTAACCCTACCGACAACACTAACACTAACCCTAAAACCCTTACCCTAACCCTACGCCTAAAAATAACCCTAACCATTGATCCTTAGTCATAACCCCTAAAGCTTAACCCTAACCCTTAACGCTAATCCCAATCCTAACCATTAAACATAACCCTACTTAACCCTAACCCTAACCTATACGCTAATGCCTAGAGATCTAACCCCAACACTGACCTACAGTTAACACTAACCCTAACCCCTAATCCTAACCTTAAACCTGAACCATAAACCTAACCCTTAACCCTAACCCTATTCCTAACCCCCTAACCCTAACCCTAACTGTTAAGCCTCACCCTAACCCTTAACCCTGACTCTAACCCTAAACCTTAACCCTAACCCTGAACCCTAACCCTAAGCCTAACCCTTAACCCTAACCCTATCCCTTAAGCCTAACCTCTAACCCTAACGCTAACCCCAACCCTAAACCTAACCCTGGCCCCCAACCCAGACTTAACACCTAACCCCTAACACTAACTCTAAACCTAACCACTAATCCCTAGCACCTGACCCTGACTCGAAACCTAACCCCTAACTCGAAACCCCTAACCCCAAACCTAACCCTAATTCTCACACTACTTCCATTCCCAGAGTGAAGCAAGCCTACAATACAGCCATGCCATGTGTGAGATGAGGCTCTGCCTGAGTCCTGCATGTAGGTTTTGTCCCAAGGCCCAGGGAATGATGTTGTGCTTTTGTGGTGACTCCGACCACACCCCTCTCACCGTAGATTAACCAGGTCCTGTGCCCTTAAACTGACCGCTAAATCTAAGCCCTACCACCAACCCTAACCTCTGACCCTGAACCTAAGCCCCGAGCCTAAAGCCCAACACTAACTCTAAACACTTACCCTAAACCTAATCCCTAACCCTAATGCTAACCCCTAAACGTAACTCTAACCACGAACAGTAAACCTAACCCTAACCTCTAACACAAACCCTAACACATAACTCTAACCCTAAAACTAACCCTAACCCTTAACCCTAAACCTAAACCCTAACCCTAACCCTTAACCTTAATCTTAACCGTTAACTCTCATGCTAACCTTTAATCCTAACCCTAATCCTAATCTTCAACCCTAAACCGAACACAACCCTAACCGTGTACCAAATCCTGACCCCTCATCTTAACCCTATCCGCAAACCTCATCCCCAAAACGAACTGTAACCGTTAAACCTAACAGTAACCTTAAACCGTAACCCTAATCTGTAACCCTATCCCCTCACCATAACACTACACTTCATCCTGAACCCTAACCATAATCCTAACCCTAAATCTAATTCTCAGACTTCTTGCTTTCTTAGAGTTTAGAAAGCCTGCAATCCTCCCGTGCCATGTGTGAAAGGAGGCTCTACCACTGTGTCCCGCAAGAAATCCACGGGCCCATACCCAGAGTCCGATACAGTGGGTTCCCGGTGACAATCCCAGCCCCCTAACCTCCCCCCAGCCTAATGCCGACAGGGCCCGTGCGCTAAGCATAAATGATACCTTTAACAGATAACCCTAACCCTGAACATGGCACCTAACCCTGTTCCTATTTCTCCCCTTAACACGTAAACCTCACCGTGAGCCTAACTTTAACCTCTTAACGTAACGTTAATGCATAACCCATTCCCTGAGAACATCCCCTATCCCATAATTCTAACCCTATCTCCTAGTCATCACTGTAACACCTAATCCCTAACCCTAATTCTCCACCGCTAAGCCTAACCGTAACGCTGCCTACAACCCTAACACTGACAGGAACCCTTAGTTCTAACCCCAACGCTATGCCTAACAAAAGCCCTAACCCTTCACCCTTCACACTAACCCCTGAGCATTACCCTAACCTTTAACCGTAATCCTAATCCTAACCATTAAACTTAACCCTAGCTCTTAAAGCTAACCCTAAACCTTACCCTCACGACTAGACCTAACACTGACACTAACGTAACACCTAACCCTAACCATTACCCCTAAAGCTAACCCTAACCTGAACCCTAAACCTAACCCTAACACTGAACCTTCACTATATCCCTAACCCCTAAGCCTAATCCTAACTGTTAACCCTCACCCTAACACTTAAACTGGACCATAACACTAAACATTAACCCTAACACTAAACTTTAACCCTAACCATAAGCCCAACACTTAACCCTAATCCTATCCCCTAACCCTAAGCCCTAACCCTAAACCTAACCCTAACCCCAACCCTAACCCTTAATCTTGACCCTTACCATTAACCCTCACACTAACCCTAATCCTAATCTTTAACCATAAAGCTAACACTGAAGCCTAACCCTGTGCCAAACGCTAAACCCAAACCTTAACCCTAACCCTGAAACTTAACCATAAACCTAACTGTAACTGTTACACCTAACTCTAACCTCTAACCCTAACCCCTAACCCTAAGACCCCACCTTAACACTAACCCTAACCCTAAACATTATCATAATCCTATCCCTAAATCTAATTCTCGGACTTCTTGCTTTCTTAGAGTTTAGAAAGCCTAAAATCCTCCCATACCATGAGTAAAAGGGGGCTCTGCAGCTCTCTCTTGCATGAAACCAGGAGCCCATACCTAGCGTATGATAGAGTGGGTTCCCGGGGACAATCCCATCCCCCTAACCCCAGCCCCCCGCCCAGTGCAGACAGGGCCTGTACGCTAAGTATAAACACTACCCCTAACAGGTAACTCTAACCCTGAACATAGCACCTGACCCTGATCCTATTGCTCACCTTAAAACATAAACCGCCCCGTAACCCTAACTTATCCCCTTATCTTAACCTTAATGCATAACACCCTGAGAAGAAGCCCTATCCCATAATTCTAATCCTAACCCCTAGCCATAACCGTAACACCTCATCCCTAATTCTAAAATGCCAACCCTAACCTTCACCCTACCAACAACCCTAACCCTAACCCTAACCCCTAACCCTAAGCCCTCACCCTATCGCTAATCTTCATCCCTAAACCGTACCGTAATCCTAACCCTAAATCTAATTCTCAGACTTGCTTTCTCAGAGTTTTGAAAGCCTACAATCCTACTAAGCCATGCATGAAAGCCCGCTCTGCCACAGTGTCCTGCATGAAACCCAGAGGCCCATACACTGCGTACGATAGAGTGGGCTCCCAGCGACCATCACAGACCCCTAACTTCGCCTCCTAGTGCATACAGGGCCCGTGCCCTAAGCATAAACCCTACCCCACACCCATAACCCTAACCCAGAACATAACACCTAACCCTGATCCTACTGCTCACCTTAACACGTAAACCTCACCCTAACCCTAACTTAACCCCTTATCTTAACGATAATGCATGACACCCTGAGAACAAGCCCTATACCGTAATTCTAACCCTAACTCCTAGCCGTAACCATAACACCTAATCCCTAATTCTGAAACGCCAACCCTAACCTTAACCCTACCGACAACACTAACACTAACCCTAAAACCCTTACCCTAACCCTACGCCTAAAAATAACCCTAACCATTGATCCTTAGTCATAACCCCTAAAGCTTAACCCTAACCCTTAACGCTAATCCCAATCCTAACCATTAAACATAACCCTACTTAACCCTAACCCTAACCTATACGCTAATGCCTAGAGATCTAACCCCAACACTGACCTACAGTTAACACTAACCCTAACCCCTAATCCTAACCTTAAACCTGAACCATAAACCTAACCCTTAACCCTAACCCTATTCCTAACCCCCTAACCCTAACCCTAACTGTTAAGCCTCACCCTAACCCTTAACCCTGACTCTAACCCTAAACCTTAACCCTAACCCTGAACCCTAACCCTAAGCCTAACCCTTAACCCTAACCCTATCCCTTAACCCTAACCCCTAACCCTAACGCTAACCCCAACCCTAAACCTAACCCTGGCCCCCAACCCAGACTTAACACCTAACCCCTAACACTAACTCTAAACCTAACCACTAATCCCTAGCACCTGACCCTGACTCGAAACCTAACCCCTAACTCGAAACCCCTAACCCCAAACCTAACCCTAATTCTCACACTACTTCCATTCCCAGAGTGAAGCAAGCCTACAATACAGCCATGCCATGTGTGAGATGAGGCTCTGCCTGAGTCCTGCATGTAGGTTTTGTCCCAAGGCCCAGGGAATGATGTTGTGCTTTTGTGGTGACTCCGACCACACCCCTCTCACCGTAGATTAACCAGGTCCTGTGCCCTTAAACTGACCGCTAAATCTAAGCCCTACCACCAACCCTAACCTCTGACCCTGAACCTAAGCCCCGAGCCTAAAGCCCAACACTAACTCTAAACACTTACCCTAAACCTAATCCCTAACCCTAATGCTAACCCCTAAACGTAACTCTAACCACGAACAGTAAACCTAACCCTAACCTCTAACACAAACACTAACACATAACTCTAACCCTAAAACTAACCCTAACCCTTAACCCTAAACCTAAACCCTAATCCTAACCCTTAACCTTAATCTTAACCGTTAACTCTCATGCTAACCTTTAATCCTAACCCTAATCCTAATCTTCAACCCTAAACCGAACACAACCCTAACCCTGTACCAAACCCTGACCCCTCATCTTAACCCTATCTGCAAACCTCAAACCCAAAACGAACTGTAACCGTTAAACCTAACAGTAACCTTAAACCGTAACCCTAATCTGTAAGCCTATCCCCTCACCATAACAGTACACTTCATCCTGAACCCTAACCATAATCCTAACCCTAAATCTAATTCTCAGACTTCTTGCTTTCTTAGAGTTTAGAAAGCCTGCAATCCTCCCATGCCATGTGTCAAAGGAGGCTCTACCACTGTGTCCTGCATGAAATCCACGGGCCCATACCCAGAGTCCGATACAGTGGGTTCCCGGTGACAATCCCAGCCCCCTAACCTCCCCCCAGCCTAATGCCGACAGGGCCCGTGCGCTAAGCATAAATGATACCTTTAACAGATAACCCTAACCCTGAACATGGCACCTAACCCTGTTCCTATTTCTCCCCTTAACACGTAAACCTCACCGTGAGCCTAACTTTAACCTCTTAACGTAACGTTAATGCATAACCCATTCCCTGAGAACATCCCCTATCCCATAATTCTAACCCTATCTCCTAGTCATCACTGTAACACCTAATCCCTAACCCTAATTCTCCACCGCTAAGCCTAACCGTAACGCTGCCTACAACCCTAACACTGACAGGAACCCTTAGTTCTAACCCCAACGCTATGCCTAACAAAAGCCCTAACCCTTCACCCTTCACACTAACCCCTGAGCATTACCCTAACCTTTAACCGTAATCCTAATCCTAACCATTAAACTTAACCCTAGCTCTTAAAGCTAACCCTAAACCTTACCCTCACGACTAGACCTAACACTGACACTAACGTAACACCTAACCCTAACCATTACCCCTAAAGCTAACCCTAACCTGAACCCTAAACCTAACCCTAACACTGAACCTTCACTATATCCCTAACCCCTAAGCCTAATCCTAACTGTTAACCCTCACCCTAACACTTAAACTGGACCATAACACTAAACATTAACCCTAACACTAAACTTTAACCCTAACCATAAGCCCAACACTTAACCCTAATCCTATCCCCTAACCCTAAGCCCTAACCCTAAACCTAACCCTAACCCCAACCCTAACCCTTAATCTTGACCCTTACCATTAACCCTCACACTAACCCTAATCCTAATCTTTAACCATAAAGCTAACACTGAAGCCTAACCCTGTGCCAAACGCTAAACCCAAACCTTAACCCTAACCCTGAAACTTAACCATAAACCTAACTGTAACTGTTACACCTAACTCTAACCTCTAACCCTAACCCCTAACCCTAAGACCCCACCTTAACACTAACCCTAACCCTAAACATTATCATAATCCTATCCCTAAATCTAATTCTCGGACTTCTTGCTTTCTTAGAGTTTAGAAAGCCTAAAATCCTCCCATGCCATGAGTAAAAGGGGGCTCTGCAGCTCTCTCTTGCATGAAACCAGGAGCCCATACCTAGCGTATGATAGAGTGGGTTCCCGGGGACAATCCCATCCCCCTAACCCCAGCCCCCCGCCCAGTGCAGACAGGGCCTGTACGCTAAGTATAAACACTACCCCTAACAGGTAACTCTAACCCTGAACATAGCACCTGACCCTGATCCTATTGCTCACCTTAAAACATAAACCGCCCCGTAACCCTAACTTATCCCCTTATCTTAACCTTAATGCATAACACCCTGAGAAGAAGCCCTATCCCATAATTCTAATCCTAACCCCTAGCCATAACCGTAACACCTCATCCCTAATTCTAAAATGCCAACCCTAACCTTCACCCTACCAACAACCCTAACCCTAACCCTAACCCCTAACCCTAAGCCCTCACCCTATCGCTAATCTTCATCCCTAAACCGTACCGTAATCCTAACCCTAAATCTAATTCTCAGACTTGCTTTCTCAGAGTTTTGAAAGCCTACAATCCTACTAAGCCATGCATGAAAGCCCGCTCTGCCACAGTGTCCTGCATGAAACCCAGAGGCCCATACACTGCGTACGATAGAGTGGGCTCCCAGCGACCACCACAGACCCCTAACTTCGCCTCCTAGTGCATACAGGGCCCGTGCCCTAAGCATAAACCCTACCCCACACCCATAACCCTAACCCAGAACATAACACCTAACCCTGATCCTACTGCTCACCTTAACACGTAAACCTCACCCTAACCCTAACTTAACCCCTTATCTTAACGATAATGCATGACACCCTGAGAACAAGCCCTATACCGTAATTCTAACCCTAACTCCTAGCCGTAACCATAACACCTAATCCCTAATTCTGAAACGCCAACCCTAACCTTAACCCTACCGACAACACTAACACTAACCCTAAAACCCTTACCCTAACCCTACGCCTAAAAATAACCCTAACCATTGATCCTTAGTCATAACCCGTAAAGCTTAACCCTAACCCTTAACGCTAATAACCAATCCTAACCATTAAACATAACCCTACTTAACCCTAACCCTAACCTATACGCTAATGCCTAGAGATCTAACCCCAACACTGACCTACAGTTAACACTAGCCCTAACCCCTAATCCTAACCATAAACCTGAACCATAAACCTAACCCTTAACCCTAACCCTATTCCTAACCCCCTAACCCTAACCCTAACTGTTAAGCCTCACCCTAACACTTAACCCTGACTCTAACCCTAAACCTTAACCCTAACCCTGAACCCTAACCCTAAGCCTAACCCTTAACCCTAACCCTATCCCTTAACCCTAACCCCTAACCCTAACGCTAACCCCAACCCTAAACCTAACCCTGGCCCCCAACCCAGACTTAACACCTAACCCCTAACACTAACTCTAAACCTAACCACTAATCCCTAGCACCTGACCCTGACTCGAAACCTAACCCCTAACTCGAAACCCCTAACCCCAAACCTAACCCTAATTCTCACACTACTTCCATTCCCAGAGTGAAGCAAGCCTACAATACAGCCATGCCATGTGTGAGATGAGGCTCTGCCTGAGTCCTGCATGTAGGTTTTGTCCCAAGGCCCAGGGAATGATGTTGTGCTTTTGTGGTGACTCCGACCACACCCCTCTCACCGTAGATTAACCAGGTCCTGTGCCCTTAAACTGACCGCTAAATCTAAGCCCTACCACCAACCCTAACCTCTGACCCTGAACCTAAGCCCCGAGCCTAAAGCCCAACACTAACTCTAAACACTTACCCTAAACCTAATCCCTAACCCTAATGCTAACCCCTAAACGTAACTCTAACCACGAACAGTAAACCTAACCCTAACCTCTAACACAAACCCTAACACATAACTCTAACCCTAAAACTAACCCTAACCCTTAACCCTAAACCTAAACCCTAACCCTAACCCTTAACCTTAATCTTAACCGTTAACTCTCATGCTAACCTTTAATCCTAACCCTAATCCTAATCTTCAACCCTAAACCGAACACAACCCTAACCGTGTACCAAATCCTGACCCCTCATCTTAACCCTATCCGCAAACCTCATCCCCAAAACGAACTGTAACCGTTAAACCTAACAGTAACCTTAAACCGTAACCCTAATCTGTAACCCTATCCCCTCACCATAACACTACACTTCATCCTGAACCCTAACCATAATCCTAACCCTAAATCTAATTCTCAGACTTCTTGCTTTCTTAGAGTTTAGAAAGCCTGCAATCCTCCCGTGCCATGTGTGAAAGGAGGCTCTACCACTGTGTCCCGCAAGAAATCCACGGGCCCATACCCAGAGTCCGATACAGTGGGTTCCCGGTGACAATCCCAGCCCCCTAACCTCCCCCCAGCCTAATGCCGACAGGGCCCGTGCGCTAAGCATAAATGATACCTTTAACAGATAACCCTAACCCTGAACATGGCACCTAACCCTGTTCCTATTTCTCCCCTTAACACGTAAACCTCACCGTGAGCCTAACTTTAACCTCTTAACGTAACGTTAATGCATAACCCATTCCCTGAGAACATCCCCTATCCCATAATTCTAACCCTATCTCCTAGTCATCACTCTAACACCTAATCCCTAACCCTAATTCTCCACCGCTAAGCCTAACCGTAACGCTGCCTACAACCCTAACACTGACAGGAACCCTTAGTTCTAACCCCAACGCTATGCCTAACAAAAGCCCTAACCCTTCACCCTTCACACTAACCCCTGAGCATTACCCTAACCTTTAACCGTAATCCTAATCCTAACCATTAAACTTAACCCTAGCTCTTAAAGCTAACCCTAAACCTTACCCTCACGACTAGACCTAACACTGACACTAACGTAACACCTAACCCTAACCATTACCCCTAAAGCTAACCCTAACCTGAACCCTAAACCTAACCCTAACACTGAACCTTCACTATATCCCTAACCCCTAAGCCTAATCCTAACTGTTAACCCTCACCCTAACACTTAAACTGGACCATAACACTAAACATTAACCCTAACACTAAACTTTAACCCTAACCATAAGCCCAACACTTAACCCTAATCCTATCCCCTAACCCTAAGCCCTAACCCTAAACCTAACCCTAACCCCAACCCTAACCCTTAATCTTGACCCTTACCATTAACCCTCACACTAACCCTAATCCTAATCTTTAACCATAAAGCTAACACTGAAGCCTAACCCTGTGCCAAACGCTAAACCCAAACCTTAACCCTAACCCTGAAACTTAACCATAAACCTAACTGTAACTGTTACACCTAACTCTAACCTCTAACCCTAACCCCTAACCCTAAGACCCCACCTTAACACTAACCCTAACCCTAAACATTATCATAATCCTATCCCTAAATCTAATTCTCGGACTTCTTGCTTTCTTAGAGTTTAGAAAGCCTAAAATCCTCCCATGCCATGAGTAAAAGGGGGCTCTGCAGCTCTCTCTTGCATGAAACCAGGAGCCCATACCTAGCGTATGATAGAGTGGGTTCCCGGGGACAATCCCATCCCCCTAACCCCAGCCCCCCGCCCAGTGCAGACAGGGCCTGTACGCTAAGTATAAACACTACCCCTAACAGGTAACTCTAACCCTGAACATAGCACCTGACCCTGATCCTATTGCTCACCTTAAAACATAAACCGCCCCGTAACCCTAACTTATCCCCTTATCTTAACCTTAATGCATAACACCCTGAGAAGAAGCCCTATCCCATAATTCTAATCCTAACCCCTAGCCATAACCGTAACACCTCATCCCTAATTCTAAAATGCCAACCCTAACCTTCACCCTACCAACAACCCTAACCCTAACCCTAACCCCTAACCCTAAGCCCTCACCCTATCGCTAATCTTCATCCCTAAACCGTACCGTAATCCTAACCCTAAATCTAATTCTCAGACTTGCTTTCTCAGAGTTTTGAAAGCCTACAATCCTACTAAGCCATGCATGAAAGCCCGCTCTGCCACAGTGTCCTGCATGAAACCCAGAGGCCCATACACTGCGTACGATAGAGTGGGCTCCCAGCGACCACCACAGACCCCTAACTTCGCCTCCTAGTGCATACAGGGCCCGTGCCCTAAGCATAAACCCTACCCCACACCCATAACCCTAACCCAGAACATAACACCTAACCCTGATCCTACTGCTCACCTTAACACGTAAACCTCACCCTAACCCTAACTTAACCCCTTATCTTAACGATAATGCATGACACCCTGAGAACAAGCCCTATACCATAATACTAACCCTAACTCCTAGCCATAACCATAACACCTAATCCCTAATTCTGAAACGCCAACCCTAACCTTAACCCTACCGACAACACTAACACTAACCCTAAAACCCTTACCCTAACCCTACGCCTAAAAATAACCCTAACCATTGATCCTTAGTCATAACCCGTAAAGCTTAACCCTAACCCTTAACGCTAATAACCAATCCTAACCATTAAACATAACCCTACTTAACCCTAACCCTAACCTATACGCTAATGCCTAGAGATCTAACCCCAACACTGACCTACAGTTAACACTAGCCCTAACCCCTAATCCTAACCATAAACCTGAACCATAAACCTAACCCTTAACCCTAACCCTATTCCTAACCCCCTAACCCTAACCCTAACTGTTAAGCCTCACCCTAACACTTAACCCTGACTCTAACCCTAAACCTTAACCCTAACCCTGAACCCTAACCCTAAGCCTAACCCTTAACCCTAACCCTATCCCTTAACCCTAACCCCTAACCCTAACGCTAACCCCAACCCTAAACCTAACCCTGGCTCCCAACCCAGACTTAACACCTAACCCCTAACACTAACTCTAAACCTAACCACTAATCCCTAGCACCTGACCCTGACTCGAAACCTAACCCCTAACTCGAAACCCCTAACCCCAAACCTAACCCTAATTCTCACACTACTTCCATTCCCAGAGTGAAGCAAGCCTACAATACAGCCATGCCATGTGTGAGATGAGGCTCTGCCTGAGTCCTGCATGTAGGTTTTGTCCCAAGGCCCAGGGAATGATGTTGTGCTTTTGTGGTGACTCCGACCACACCCCTCTCACCGTAGATTAACCAGGTCCTGTGCCCTTAAACTGACCGCTAAATCTAAGCCCTACCACCAACCCTAACCTCTGACCCTGAACCTAAGCCCCGAGCCTAAAGCCCAACACTAACTCTAAACACTTACCCTAAACATAATCCCTAACCCTAATGCTAACCCCTAAACGTAACTCTAACCAGGAACAGTAAACCTAACCCTAACCTCTAACACAAACCCTAACACATAACCCTAACCCTAACCCTACCCCTACCCCTACCCCTAACCCGAAACCCAACCCCTAACCCTAAACCTAACCCCAACCCTAACCCCTACCCTAACCCTAACCCTACCCCTACCCTACCCCTACCCTAACCCTAACCCTAACCCTAACCTCTAACCCTAACCCTAACCCCTAACACTTACCCTAACCCTACCCTAACCCTAACCCTAACCCCTAACCCTAACCCTAACCGCTAACCCTATCCCTAACCCCAACGCCTAAAACCTAACCCTAACCCCAACCCCAACCCTAACCCTAACCCCTAACCCTAACCCTAACCCCTAACCCTAACCGTAAACCCCTAACCCTAATCCTAACCCCTAACCCTAACCCTAACCCAAACCTAACCCTAATCCTAATCCTACCCTAACCCTACCCTAACCCTAACCCTAACCCTAACCCAACCCTAACCCCTAACCCTTAACCCTAACCATAACCCTAAAACCCTAACCCTAACCCCTAACCCTAACCCTAACCCCTAAACCCTAACCCTACCCTAACCCTAACCCTACCCTAACCCTAACCCTAACCCTAACCCCTAAACCAACCCTAACCCTAACAGTAACCCCTAACCCAACCATAACCCTAACCCTAACCCCCTAACCCTAATCCTAACCCTAACCCCCTAACCCCAACCCTAACCATAACCCCTAACCCTAACCCTAACCCCAAGCCCTAACCCTAACCCTAACCTTACCCTTACCCTAACCGTAACCCTACCCCTACCCTAACCCCAACCCTAACCCTAATCCTAACCCTAAACCCTAACCCTTAACCTTAACACTAAGCGTTAACTCTCACGCTAACCTTTAATCCTAACCCTAATCCTAATCTTCAACCCTAAACCTAACACTTAACCCTAACCCTGTACCTAACCCTAACCCCTCATCTTAACCCTAACCGTAAACCTCAACCCGAAACCAAAGTGTAACCGTTAAACCTAAGAGTAACCTTTAACCCTAACCCTAATCCCTAACCCTAAGCCCTCACCCTAACACTAAACTTCATCCTTAACCCTAACCATAATCCTAACCCTAAATCTAATTCTCAGACTTCTTGCTTTCTTAGAGTTTAGAAAGCCTGCAATCCTCCCATGCCATGCGTGAAAGGAGGCTCTACCACTGTGTCCTACATGAAAACCACGGGCCCATACCCAGAGTATGATAGAGTGGGTTCCCGGGTGCAATCCCAGCCCCCTAAACTCCCCCCACCCGCCTAATGCAGACAGGGCCCGTGCACTAAGCATAAACAATACCTTTAACAGATAACCCTAACCCTGAACATAACACCCAACCCTGTTCCTATTTCTCCCCTTAACACGTAAACCTCACCGTGCGCCTAACTTTAACCTCTTATCCTAACGTTAATGCATAACCCATTTCCTGAGAACAACCCCTATCCCATAATTCTAACCCTATCTCCTAGTCATCACTGTGACACCTAATCCCTAACCCTAATTCTAAACCGCTAACCCTAACGGTAACCCTACCTACAACCCTAAAACTGACAGTAACCCTTACTTCTAACCCCAACGCTATGTCTAACAAAAACCCTAACCCTTGACCCTAACCCTTCACCCTAACCCCTAAGCCTTACCCTAACCCTTAACCCTAATCCTAATCCTAACCATTAAACCTAACCCTAGCTCTTAAAGCTAACCCTAAACCTTACCCTCACGATTAGACCTAACCCTGACACTAACCTAACACCTAACACTAAGCAGAACTCCTAAAGCTAACCCTGATCCCTATCCCTAACCCTAGCAGTAAACTCTAACCCTAAACCTAAGCCCAACCCATAACCCTAATCCTATCCTTTTACCCTAAAACTAACCCCTAAACCTAACCCCTATACCTCACCCTAACTCTAACCCCAATCCTAATTCTAACCATACCCCTTCATAAAACACTAACTCCTAACCGCTAACCCTAACACTAACCAAAAACCCTGACCACTAATCCCTATCCCTAACGCTTAACCTTTACCCTAACCGTTAACCCTCACCCTAAATCTTAGCACTGACCCTAACCTTCACCTTTAACTCTAAGCCTAACCCTTAACCCTACAGTAAGGAAGACCCTTAATGCTAATGGGATCCCTTATCCCTAACCCTAACACTACAGCTAAAAATAACCCTAACCTTTCATCCTTAAACCTAACCCCTAACACTTACTTTAACCCCAAACCCTAACCCTAATCCTAAGCATTAAACCTAACCCTATCTCTGAACCCTAACGCTAGCCCTTACCCTAACGCCTAGATCTAACCCTAAATCTAATCTACCGCCTAATCCTAACCTTCAGCCCTAATGCTAACTCTAACCCAGAACCCTAAACCTACCCGTAACCCTTAACACTAACCCTATCCGTGAACCTTAACCCTGACCCTAACCATTACCCGCACCCAAGCATTTAACCCTGACCCTACACCTAATCCTTAATGATAACCCTAACACTAAACCCTAACCCTAAGACCAACACTTAACCCTAATCCTATCCCTTAACCCTAACCCTAATGCTAACCCCTAAACGTAACCCTCACCGTGACCAGTAAACCTAAACCTAACCTCTAACACAAACCATAGCACATAACTCCGAACATAAAACTAACCCTAACCCTAACCCTAACCCTAAACCCTAACTCTTAACCTTAACCCTACGCGTTAACTCTCACGCTAACCTTTAATCCTAACCCTAATCCTAATCTTCAACCCTAAACCTAACACTTAACCCTAACCCTGTACCTAACCCTAACCCCTCATCTTAACCCTAACCGTAAACCTCAACCCGAAACCAAAGTGTAACCGTTAAACCTAAGAGTAACCTTTAACCCTAACCCTAATCCCTAACCCTAAGCCCTCACCCTAACACTAAACTTCATCCTTAACCCTAACCAGAATCCTAACCCTAAATCTAATTCTCAGACTTCTTGCTTTCTTAGAGTTTAGAAAGCCTGCAATCCTCCCATGCCATGCGTGAAAGGAGGCTCTACCACTGTGTCCTGCATGAAATGCACGGGCCCATACCCAGAGTATGATAGAGTGGCTTCCCGGGTACAATCCCAGCCCCCTAAACTCCCCCCCCGCCCGCCTAATGCAGACAGGGCCCGTGCGCTAAGCATAAACAATACCTTTAACAGATAACCCTAACCCTGAACATAACACCCAACCCTGTTCCTATTTCTCCCCTTAACACGTAAACCTCACCGTGCGCCTAACTTTAACCTCTTATCCTAACGTTAATGCATAACCCATTTCCTGAGAACAACCCCTATCCCATAATTCTAACCCTATCTCCTAGTCATCACTGTGACACCTAATCGCTAACCCTAATTCTAAACCGCTAACCCTAACCGTAACCCTACCTACAACCCTAACACTGACAGTAACCCTTACTTCTAACCCCAACGCTATGTCTAACAAAAACCCTAACCCTTGACCCTAACCCTTCACCCTAACCCCTAAGCCTTACCCTAACCCTTAACCCTAATCCTAACCATTAAACCTAACCCTAGCTCTTAAAGCTAACCCTAAACCTTACCCTCACGACTAGACCTAACCCTGACACTAACCTAACACCTAACCCTAACCAGAACCCCTAAAGCTAACCCTGAACCCTATCCCTAACCCTAGCAGTAAACTTTAACCCTAAACCTAAGCCCAACCCTTAACCCTAATCCTATCCTTTTACCCTAAAACTAACCCCTAAACCTAACCCCTATACCTCACCCTAACTCTAACGCCAATCCTAATTCTAACCATACCCCTTCATAAAACACTAACTCCTAACCAGTAACCCTAACACTAACCAAAAACCCTAATCACTAATCCCTAACCCTAACGCTTAACCTTTACCCTAACCGTTAACCCTCACCCTAAATCTTAACACTGACCCTAACTTTAACCTTTAACTCTAAGCCTAACCCTTAACCCTACAGTAAGGAAGACCCTTAATGCTAATGGGATCCCTTATCCCTAACCCTAACACTACAGCTAAAAATAACCCTAACCTTTGATCCTTAATTCTAACCCCAAACACTTACTGTAACCGCAAACCCTAACCCTATTCCTAAGCATTAAACCTAATCCTATCTCTTAACCCTAACGCTAACCCTTACCCTAACGCCTAGATCTAACCCTAAATCGAACCTACCGCCTAATCCTAACCTTAAGCCCTAATGCTAACTCTATCCCTGAACCCTAAACCTACCCGTAACCCTTAACACTAACCCTATCCTTGAACCTTAACCCTGACCCTAACCATTACCCGCACCCAAGCATTTAACCCTGACCCTAACCTTAATCCTTAATGATAACCCTAACACTAAACCCTAATCCTAAGCCCAACACTTAACCCTAATCCTATCCCTTAACCCTAACCCTAATGCTAACCCCTAAATGTAACCCTCACCGTGACCAGTAAACCTAACCCTAACCTCTAATACAAACCATAGCACATAACTCTAACCCTAAAACTAACCCTAACCTTAAACCTAACCCTAAACCCTAACTCTTAACCTTAACACTAAGCGTTCAAGATGGCGGAATGGCGGTGATTGCTCGGATCTGCGCTCCGGCGACGAACCGTGGATCCGGACCTGCCACAACGCTAGAGGACCGCTCCCACACAGGAACAGCGGTGTGAATCCACGGAGAATCAGCGTGGGACAAACAGAGCAAGTGAGGTCTGAGGTGAACAGAAATTAAGATCGCGGAACTCTGCGGAAGGCGCGGAACAGACAGTAGCCAGCGGAGCGCAGGCGGCTGCGCCCGCCCCCAGGTGGGGCGGGGGCAGTCTTTAGGAAAAGCGGCTTGCGCTCCTCACTGACCTCCACCCCCAATTGCTTGGAGACCCCCTCGCAAGCCAGAGCAGAATCTCCGAGCGAGACGTAGGGCATTGCAGACAGGAGGCTTTTTCGGGAGAATAGCTTGGAACCTGGGAAGTCTCGGCTGAGACAGTCCTTAGCGAGAAGGGACGGACCTGTGCCAGGGGGGAGGGGCACGATCAATCCCCGATCAGCGAATTGCGCTGTACCTCTGCGCTACTTTTGTCGGTGGTTCTTCAGCCGGTGGCCCCCGGTGGCTTTGCCCGCCAAACCCCCCGGCAGCGGCGGTCCCTGGTCTCTGCCTGCCGGGGAGCCGGTCCCCCTCCGACCCCGGAGCGCTGCGGGCGCCATCTTGAAAGCAAAGTCGGAACCGCTCGGGAGCCATAAGGTGCCCAGCAGCTCTCTCTCCCCGGCGCCCCCCGCTGGTCTCTGGGCCCGCGCCATCTCCGCCGGCGGCACTCGGCGTGAAGGGGCGGAGCTGCGCTAAGACTTAAAATAAACACTGAGTTGCCGCTCCGGAACCAACGGAGCCGGCGTGAAGGGGCGGAGCTGCGCTAAGACTTAAAATAAACACTGAGTTGCCGCTCCGGAACCAACGGAGCCGGCGTGAAGGGGCGGAGCTGCGCTAAGACTTAAAATAAACACTGAGTGGCCGCTCCGGAACCAACGGAGCCGGCGTGAAGGGGCGGAGCTGCGCTAAGACTTAAAATAAACACTGAGTTGCCGCTCCGGAACCAACGGAGCCGGCGTGAAGGGGCGGAGCTGCGCTAAGACTTAAAATAAACACTGAGTTGCCGCTCCGGAACCAACGGAGCCGGCGTGAAGGGGCGGAGCTGCGCTAAGACGTAAAATAAACACTGAGTTGCCGCTCCGGAACCAATGGAGCGGGCGTGAAGGGGCGGAGCTGCGCTAAGGCGCAAAAACACGATCATTGAGCCGCTGAATTGTATACTTCAGAATTGTGTATCCCTTCGTTTAGTGATGCGTTGTGGTGTTGTGTAGCTCTGTTTTTGTTCTTTTGTGTTTGTGTTTTCGCTGTTTCTGGGTTAGGTCTCTTTGTGTTATTTGTTAGTTTAGTTTTTGTTTTTGTCTTTGTTTTTTTTTTTTTTTTATTTTTTTTTTTTGTATTTTTTTTATTTTTTATTTTTTATTTTTTTATTTTTATTTTTTTTTTCTTTTTTCCTCTTCTCTTCTCCTTTTCTTTTCTCTTTCCTTTTCTTCTCCTTCTGTTCTTTCTTTTCACTTCTTTTTTTTTTCTTTTCTTTTCTTTTCTTTTCTTTTTTCTTTTTCCTTATTTCTTCTCTCTTTTTGCCTTCTAACTGGGAACCCACGCTGAGCTTGGGAACGGGCCAGGCCCCTGGCTCTGGTACATACTGGAACCTGAGTAGTCACTCCCAACGCCGGCGATCTACCGGCGCGCAATAGCCATCTTGGGGCCCACAGCCAAGTCACTGCGGAGCAATAGGGTGCCAAGAGGCTCCCTGGACGGCCCCCTCCCCAGGTCCACAGACCTTATATAGGGTCCCCACCCACGTCTAAACATTGACTACTTCTCCAGAAGCGAGAGTGTGGAGCCTGGTCCCTGGGGACATTGGGCCAAGGCAGACTTTTGCCTGTGGGAGTTGCGGCAAATGGGGCGCTGAGCGAGCGAGGGCACCATCCACTCCCCACAACTAGTATTTTTCCTGCAGATAGAGACAGAAACCACCCCTATAGAGGAAGAACCAAAGGGAAACAAACAAACAAAGAGAATTTTGGCCCACTACTAGTGTGGACCCTGCCAGCCCTCTGAAAGTCTACAACACAGTGTCCTAACTCACCAAAGCAGTCTTGGATCACTCCAATCCTCTAGGATTGGACCCATCAGAAGCAGTCCCCCAACTGAAATAGAAAAATTTCTAATCAATTCACAACAGTCTTCCCCTCTTGCCAAAGGAAGCAATATACCTAGACTACTCCACAGCCTAAGAATAGAGCACAGAGAGTGCTGTTAACCAGACTAAATCTATAAGTAAAGATCCAACGATTAATCTAGATGGGAAGGGCCCAGCGAAAAAACACAGGAAGCACAAAGAATCAAACAGAAAGCTCACCCCCAAAGAGAAATACCGGCTCTCAACCATTTGACACAAACCAGACTCAAAACACCAACATGTCACAGGAAGAATTCCAATTATGGATCATAAACAAGCTAAATAATATACAAGAATCAATGGACAGACAACACAAGGAAAATGCAAAAAAAATTCAGGATTTGGAGGAAAAATTCACTAAAGAAATTGAAATATTGAAGAAAAACCAAACTGAACTCCTAGAAATGAAGAATTCACTCAGAGAGCTACAAAACACTGTGGAAAGTCTCAAAAGCAGGGTAGATCAAACAGAGGAAAGAATTTCAGAAATTGAAGATAACTCCTTTCAACTAAATAAGTCAGTCACAGAGATAGATCAAAAAAGTAAGAGAAATGATCTGAGTCTTCAAGAAATGTGGGATTATGTGAAGAAACCTAACTTGAGAGTTATTGGCATCCCTGAGGGTGAAGAAGACAATAAGCAAGGGTTGGACAAGCTATTTGAAGACATAATCGAGGAAAATTTTCCAGGCCTTGCCAATACTCTAGACATACAGATTCAAGAAGCTCAAAGGACCCCTGGGAGATTCATAGCAAATAGGAAAACACCACGCCACGTAGTCATCAGGCTGACCAAAATATCCACTAAAGAGTCCCTTCTCCGAGCTGTAAGGAGAAAGAAACAGGTAACTTACAAAGGAAAACCCATCAGAATTACGCCAGATTTCTCAGCTGAAACCTTACAAGCAAGAAGAGCTTGGGGCCCCATTTTCACGCTTCTGAAACAGAATAATGCCCAGCCTAGAATCTTGTACCCAGCTAAGCTAAGTTTTCTATATGAAGGAGAAATCAAGACATTCTCAGATAAACAAAGGTTGAGGGAATTCACCAAGACAAGACCAGCCCTGCAAGAAGTACTCAAAAGAGAGTTACACACGGACCAGCACAAGAAAGATCCACGAATGTAAAACTACTCAAGAGCTAAAGATCAAATTCCAGATACCACAATGGCTCAGGAGAGAAAACATTGCAATGAAGTTCTACCCAACAAGCTGAACAAAAAACCGTCTCACTTATCAGTTTTCTCAATAAATGTGAATGGCTTGAATTCCCCGCTCAAGAGACATAGACTGTCCCAATGGATAAAAAAGCACAAGCCAAGTGTCTGCTGTCTCCAAGAAACCCACCTAACGAGCAAAGATGCATTTAGACTGAAAGTAAAAGGATGGAAATCGGTATTTCAAGCTAACGGTAACGAAAAGAAAGCTGGTGTGGCAATCTTAATTTCCAATAACTTAGCTTTCAAACCAACAAAAATAATAAAAGACAAAAATGGCTACTACATACTGGTCAAGGGCACAATTCAACAAGAAGCCATGACTATACTCAATATATATGCACCCAACCTAGGTGCACCTAGATTTATAAAGCAAACCCTACTAGATCTGAACCAGATGATAGATAATAATACTGTAATAGCTGGAGACTTTAACACCCCACTGACAGTACAGGACAGATCCTCTAAACAGAAAATAAACAAAGACATAATGGACCTAAATAGAATGCTAGAACAAATGGGCATGGCTGACATCTATAGGACATTCTACCCAAAGTCCACAGAATATACATTCTTCTCATCAGCTCACAGGACATTCTCTAAGATTGACCATGTCCTAGGACATAAATCATGCCTTCAAAAATTCAAAAAAATAGAAATTATACCATTCATCTTCTCAGATCACAGCGGAATAAAAGTAACAATGATCACAAACAGAAACCCTCACTCTTACTCAAAGTCATGGAAGCTAAATAACCTTCTCCTGAATAATTATTCTATAAAAGAAGAAATCAAGATGGAAATCAAAAATTTCTTCGAATTAAATGACAATGGAGATACAACTTATCAAAATCTATGGGATGCAGCTAAAGCAGTCCTGAGAGGAAAATTCATATCCATAAATGCCTATATCAAAAAGACAGAAAACATGCAAATAGACAACCTAACGAATAGACTCAAAGAGCTGGAGAAAGAAGAACAGAATGATCCCAAACCCAGCAGAAGGCGAGAAATTACTAAGATCAAATCAGAACTAAATGAAAAGGACAACAAAGAAACTATAAGGGAAATTAATAAAACAAAAAGTTGGTTCTTTGAAAAGATAAACAAAATAGACACACCTCTGGCTAGACTAACCAAGAGCACAAAAGTAAAATCTCTAATAACCTCCATTAGGAACATGAAAGGAGAAATCACAACCGATGCTACAGAGATACAAGATTTCATCTATGAATTCTACAAAAATCTTTATGCACACAAACTGGAGAACGTGGAGGAAATGGACAAATTTTTAGAGACACATAGTCTTCCCAGGCTCAACGAGGAAGAAATAGAGTACCTGAACAGACCAATATCAAGAACTGAAATCGAAACAGCAATAAAAAACCTTCCCAAAAAGAAAAGCCCTGGTCCAGATGGGTTCACACCTGAATTTTACCATACATACAAAGAAGAACTGGTGCCCATCCTACATAAACTATTCTCCAATATTGAGAAGGATGGAGTTCTCCCCAACACGTTCTACCAAGCCAATATAACATTAATACCAAAGCCTGGAAAGGACTCAACAAAAATAGAGAACTACAGACCAATTTCCCTCATGAATATAGATGCAAAAATTTTCAATAAAATACTAGCAAATCGAATCCAAGTACTTATCAAAAAAGTAATCCACCACGACCAAGTGGGCTTCATCCCCGAGATGCAGGGGTGGTTCAACATACGTAAATCTATAAATGTAATTCACCACATAAATAGAAGCAAAAACAAAAATCATATGATACTCTCATTAGATGCAGAAAAAGCATTTGACAAAATTCAACACCCTTTTATGATAAAAACGCTTAACAAAATAGGCATTGATGGAACCTACCTAAAAATGATACAAGCCATATATGACAAACCCACAGCCAACATCATACTGAATGGGGAAAAACTGAAAGCACTCCCACTTAGAACTGGAACCAGACAGGGCTGCCCATTGTCTCCATTACTTTTCAACATAGTATTGGAAGTCCTTGCGAGAGCTATCAGGCAAGAGAGCAAAATCAAGGGAGTCCAAATAGGGAAGGAAGAGATCAAACTCTCACTTTTTGCTGATGATATGATGTTATATCTGGAAAACCCCCAGGATTCAACCAAGAGACTCCTGGAATTGATTAACGAATACAGCAAAGTCTCAGGCTACAAAATTAATATACACAAATCAGAGGCATTTATATATGCCAATAACAGTCAATCGGAAAACCAAATTAAAGACTCAATACCCTTCAAAATAGCAACAAAGAAAATAAAATATCTAGGTATATATCTAACTAAAGAGGTAAAGGACCTCTATAAGGAAAACTATGAAACACTGAGAAAAGAAATAGCAGAACTTGCAAATAGATGGAAAAATATACCATGCTCGTGGATCGGAAGAATCAACATTGTTAAAATGTCTATACTACCCAAAGTGATCTACAAATTCAATGCAATCCCTATTAAATTACCAACATCATTCTTTACAGACATAGAGAAAATAATTATACAATTTGTATGGAATCAAAGAAGACCCCGTATAGCAAAAGCAATTTTAAGCAATAAAAACAAAATGGGAGGTATTAATTTGCCAGACCTCAAACTATATTACAAGGCCGTGGTTCTTAAAACAGCCTGGTATTGGCACAAGTGCAGGGACACAGACCAGTGGAACACAACAGAAAATCCAAATATAGAACCATCCTCATATAGTCACCTAATTTTTGACAAAGCGGGAAAGAATATACTCCGGGGACAAGAATCCCTATTCAACAAATGGTGCTGGGAGAATTGGTTAGCCACTTGCAGAAGAATGAAACAGGACCCACAGCTTTCACCTCTCACAAAAATCAAATCACGGTGGATAACAGACTTAAACCTCAGGCGTGATACAATCAGAATTCTAGAAGAAAATGTAGGAAAGACTCTTACAGACATTGGCCTAGGCAGAGAATTTATGAAGAAGACCCCCAAGGCAATCACAGCAGCAACAAAAATAAATGAATGGGACATGATTAAACTAAAAAGCTTCTGCACAGCCAAAGAAACAGTCCAGAGAATAAACAGATCACCTACAGAATGGGAAAAAATTTTTGCATACTACACATCAGATAAAGGACTGATAACAAGAATCTATTTAGAACTCAGGAAAATCAGCAAGAAAAAATCAAGCAACCCTATCAAAAAGTGGGCAAAGGACATGAATAGAAATTTTTCAAAAGAAGATATAAAAATGGCTAACAAACATATGAAAAAGTGTTCAACATCTCTAATCATCAGGGAAATGCAAATCAAAACCACAATGAGATATCACTTAACCCCAGTGAGAATGGCCTTTATCAAAAAAACCCAAAACAACACATGTTGGTGTGGGTGTGGAGAGACAGGAACACTAATACACTGCTGGTGGGACTGCAAACTAGTGCAACCCCTGTGGAAAGCATTATGGAGGTATCTTAAACAGATTCAAGTAGACCTGCCATTTGACCCAGCAATCCCATTACTGGGCATATACCCAAAGGAAAAAAGGTCATTCTATAACAAAGGCACGTGTACCCAAATGTTTATAGCAGCACAATTCACAATAGCAAAGATGTGGAAACAACCCAAATGCCCATCAATACATGATTGGATTAGTAAGCTGTGGTATATGTATACCATGGAATATTACTCAGCTATAAGGAATGATGAAGATACGACATCTCTATGGTTCTCCTGGAGAGAGTTGGAACCCATTATATTAAGTGAAGTATCCCAAGAATGGAAAAACAAGCATCACATGTACTCACCAGAAAATTGGTTTCCCTGATCATCACCTAAATACAAATCTGGGAATGACACCAATTGGACATCAGACTGAGGTGGGGGGTGGGGGAGGGGATGGGGGTATGCCTACACAATGAGTGCATTGCGCACCGTTTGGGGAGTGGTAACACTTGAAGGTGCTGACTCGGGAAAGGGGGGGTGGGGAAAAAAATATGAAACTATTGTTTTTAACTTGCACTGTTCACTTAATAATTTATCATGAATATTTCCCATATTATTTCATATCATTGTACAAGAAATAATGTATACATTATGAGGACATACTGTATCTAACAAGATATACTGTTAGACTCTTTGATTCTGTAAAACTAAATTGAAAAAAAAATATATATATAATAAAAAAAAAAAAAAAAAAACACTAAGCGTTAACCCTCACGCTAACCTTTAATCCTAACCCTAATCCTAATCTTCAACCCTAAACCTAACACTTAACCCTAACCCTGTACCTAACCCTAACCCCTAATCTTAACCCTGACGGTAAACCTCAACACGAAACCAAAGTGTAACCGTTAAACCTAAGAGTAACCTTTAACCTTAACCCTAATCCCTAACCCTAAGCCCTCACCCTAACACTAAACTTCATCCATAACCCTAACCAGAATCCTAACCCTAAATCTAATTCTCAGACTTCTTGCTTTCTTAGAGTTTAGAAAGCCTGCAATCCTCCCATGCCATGAGTGAAAGGAGGCTCTACCACTGTGTCCTGCATGAAACCCACGGGCCCATACCCAGAGTATGATAGAGTGGGTTCCCGGGTACAATCCCAGCCCCCTAAACTCCCCCCGCCCGCCTAATGCAGACAGGGCCCGTGCGCTAAGCATAAACAATACCTTTAACAGATAACCCTAACCCTGAACATAACACCCAACCCTGTTCCTATTTCTCCCCTTAACACGTAAACTTCACCGTGCGCCTAACTTTAACCTCTTATCCTAACGTTAATGCATAACCCATTTCCTGAGAACAACCCCTATCCCATAATTCTAACCCTATCTCCTAGTAATCTCTGTGAGACCTAATCGCTAACCCAAATTCTAAACCGCTAACCCTAACCGTAACCCTGCGTACAACCCTAACACTGACAGTAACCCTTACTTCTAACCCCAACGCTATGCCTAACAAAAACCCTAACCCTTGACCCTAACCCTTCACCCTAACCCCTAAGCCTTACCCTAACCCTTAACCCTAATCCTAATCCTAACCATTAAACCTAACCCTAGCTCTTAAAGCTAACCCTAAACCTTACCCTCACGACTAGACCTAACCCTGACACTAACCTAACACGTAACCCTAACCAGAACCCCTAAAGCTAACCCTGAACCCTATTCCTAACCCTAGCAGTAAACTTTAACCCTAAACCTAAGCCCAACCCGTAACCCTAATCCTATCCTTTTACCCTAAAAGTAACCCCTAAATCTAACCCCTATACCTCACCCTAACTCTAACCCCAATCCTAATTCTAACCATACCCCTTCATAGAACACTAACGCCTAACCGCTAACCCTAACACTAACCAAAAACCCTAATCACTAATCCTTAACCCTAACGCTTAACCTTTACCCTAACCGTTAACCCTCACCCTAAATCTTAACACTGACCCTAACCTTAACCTTTAACTCTAAGCCTAACCCTTAACCCTACAGTAAGGAAGACGCTTAATGCTAATGGGATCACTTATCCCTAACCCTAACACTACAGCTAAAAGTAACCCTAACCTTTGATCCTTAAACCTAACCCCTAACACTTACTTTAACCCCAAACCCTAACCCTAATCCTAAGCATTAAACCTAACCCTATCTCTCAACCCTAACGCTAGCCCTTACCCTAACGCCTAGATCTAACCCTAAATCTAACCTACCGCCTAATCCTAACCTTAAGCCCTAATGCTAACTCTAACCCTGAACCCTAAACCTACCCATAACCCTTAACACTAACCCTATCCGTGAACCTTAACCCTGACCCTAACCATTACCCGCACCCAAGCATTTAACCCTGACCCTACCCCTAATCCTTAATGATAACACTAACACTAAACCCTAACTCTAAGCCCAACACTTAACCCTAATCCTATGCCTTAAACTTAACCCTAATGCCAAACCCTAAACGTAACCCTCACCGTGACCAGTAAACCTAATCCTAACCTCTAACACAAACCATAGCACATAACTCTAACCCTAAAACGAACCCTAACCCTAACCCTAACCCTAAACCCTAACTCTTAACCTTAACCCTAAGCGTTAACTCTCACGCTAACCTTTCATCCTAACCCTAATCCTAATCTTCAACCCTAAACCTAACACTTAACCCTAACCCTGTACCTAATCCTAACCCCTCATCTTAACCCTAACCGTAAACCTCAACCCTAAACCAAAGTGTAACCGTTAAACTTAAGAGTAACCTTTAACCCTAACCCTAATCCCTAACCCTAAGCCCTCACCCTAACACTAAACTTCATCCTTAACCCTAACCATAATCCTAACCCTAAATCTAATTCTCAGACTTCTTGCTTTCTTAGAGTTTAGAAAGCCTGCAATCCTCCCATGCCATGCGTGAAAGGAGGCTCTACCACTGTGTCCTGCATGAAACCCACGGGCCAATACCCAGAGTATGATAGAGTGGCTTCCCGGGTACAATCCCAGCCCCCTAAACCCCCCCCGCCCGCCTAATGCAGACAGGGCCCGTGCGCTAAGCATAAACAATACCTTTAACAGATAACCCTAACCCTGAACATAACACCCAACCCTGTTCCTATTTCTCCCCTTAACACGTAAACCTCACCGTGCGCCTAACTTTAACCTCTTATCCTAACGTTAATGCATAACCCATTTCCTGAGAACAACCCCATGCCATAATTCTAACCCTATCTCCTAGTCATCACTGTGACACCTAATCCCTAACCCTAATTCTAAACCGCTAACCCTAACCGTAACCCTACCTACAACCCTAACACTGACAGTAACCCTTACTTCTAACCCCAACGCTATGCCTAACAAAAACCCTAACCCTTGACCCTAACCCTTCACCCTAACCCCTAAGCCTTACCCTAACCCTTAACCCTAATCCTAATCCTAACCATTAAACCTAACCCTAGCTCTTAAAGCTAACCCTAAACCTTACCCTCACGACTAGACCTAACCCTGACACTAACCTAA
>NW_027182842.1:1395000-1400000 GCF_041146395.1 Eulemur rufifrons
CTAACCTTAACCTTTAACTCTAAGCCTAACCCTTAACCCTACAGTAAGGAAGACCCTTAATGCTAATGGGATCCCTTATCCCTAACCCTAACACTACAGCTAAAAATAACCCTAACCTTTGATCCTTAAACCTAACCCCTAACACTTACTTTAACCCCAAACCCTAACCCTAATCCTAAGCATTAAACCTAACCCTATCTCTTAACCCTAACGCTAGCCCTTACCATAACGCCTAGATCTAACCCTAAGTCTAACCTACCGCCTAATCCTAACCTTAAGCCCTAATGCTAACTCTAACCCTGAACCCTAAACCTACCCGTAACCCTTATCACTAACCCTATCCGTGAACCTTAACCCTGACCCTAACCATTACCCGCATCCAAGCATTTAACCCTGACCCTAACCCTGATCCTTAATGATAACCCTAACACTAAACCCTAACCCTAAGGCCAACACTTAAACCTAATCCTATCCCTTAACCCTAACCCTAATGCTAACCCCTAAACGTAACCCTCACCGTGACCAGTAAACCTAACCCTAACCTCTAACACAAACCATAGCACATAACTCTAACCCTAAAACGAACCCTAACCCTAACCGTAACCCTAAACCCTAACTCTTAACCTTAACCCTAAGCATTAACTCTCACGCTAACCTTTAATCCTAACCCTAATCCTAATCTTCAACCCTAAACCTAACACTTAACCCTAACCCTGTACCAAACCCTAACCCCTCATCTTAACCCTAACCGTAAACCTCAACCCTAAACCAAAGTGTAACTGTTAAACCTAAGAGTAATCTTTAACCCTAACCCTAATCCCTAACCCTAAGCCCTCACCCTAACACTAAATTTCATCCTTAACCCTAACCATAATCCAACCCTAAATCTCATTCTCAGACTTCTTGCTTTCTTAGAGTTTAGAAATCCTGCAATCCTCCCATGCCATGCGTGAAAGGAGGCTCTACCACTGTGTCCTGCATGAAACCCACGGGCCCATACCCAGAGTATGACAGAGTGGGTTCCCTGGTACAATCCCAGCCCCCTAAACTCCCCCCGCCCGCCTAATGCAGACAGGGCCCGTGCGCTAAGCATAAACAATACCTTTAACAGATAACCCTAACCCTGAACATAACACCCAACCCTGTTCCTATTTCTCCCCTTAACACGTAAACCTCACCGTGCGCCTAACTTTAACCTCTTATCCTAACGTTAATGCATAACGCATTTCCTGAGAACAACCCCTATCTCATAATTCTAACCCTATCTCCTAGTCATCACTGTGACACCTAATCCCTAACCCTAATTCTAAACCGATACCCTAACCGTAACCCTATCTACAACCCTAACACTGACAGTAACCCTTACTTCTAACCCCAACGCTATGCCTAACAAAAACCCTAACCCTTGACCCTAACCCTTCACCCTAACCCCTAAGCCTTACCCTAACCCTTAACCCTAATCCTAATCCTAACCATTAAACCTAACCCTAGCTCTTAAAGCTGACCCTAAACCTTACCCTCACGACTAGACCTAACCCTGACACTAACCTAACACCTAACCCTAACCAGAACCCCTAAAGCTAACCCTGAACCCTATCCCTAACCCTAGCAGTAAACTTTAACCCTAAACCTAAGCCCAACCCGTAACCCTAATCCTATCCTTTTACCCTAAAACTAACCACTAAACCTAACACCTAAACCTCACCCTAAATCTAACCCAATTCCTAATTCTAACCATACCCCTTCATAAAACACTAACTCCTAACCGCTAACCCTAACACTAACCAAAAACCCTAATCACTAATCCCTAACCCTAACGCTTAACCTTTACCCTAACTGTTAACCCTAACTCTAAATCTCAACACTGACCCTAACCTTAACCTTTAACTCTAAGCCTAACCCTTAACCCTACAGTAAGGAAGACCCTTAATGCTAATGGGATCCCTTATCACTAACCCTAACACTACAGCTAAAAATAACCCTAACCTTGGATCCTGAAACCTAACCCCTAACACTTACTTTAACCCCAAACCCTAACCCTAATCCTAAGCATTAAACCTAACCCTATCTCTTAACCCTAACGCTAGCCCTTACCCTAACGCCTAGATCTAACCCTAAGTCTAACCTACCGCCTAATCCTAACCTTAAGCCCTAATGCTAACTCTAACCCTGAACCCTAAACCTACCCGTAACCCTTAACACTAACCCTATCCGTGAACCTTAACCCTGACCCTAACCATTACCCGCACCCAAGCATTTAACCCTGACCCTAACCCTAATCCTTAATGCTAACCCGAACACTAAACCCTAACCCTAAGCCCAACACTTATCCCTAATCCTATCCCTTAACCCTAACCCTAACCCTAATGCTACCCCCTAAACGTAACCCTAACCGTGACCAGTAAACCTAACCCTAACCTATAACACAAAGCGTAGCACATAACTCTAACCCTAAAACTAACCCTAACCCTAACCCTAACCCTAAACCCTAACTCTTAACCTTAACCCTAAGCGTTAACTCTCACGCTAACCTTTAATCCTAACCCTAATCCTAATCTTCAACCCTAAACCTAACACTTAACCCTAACCCTGTACCAAACCCTAACCCCTCATCTTAACCCTAACCGTAAACCTCAACCCTATACCAAAGTGTAACCATTAAACCTAAGAATAACCTTTAACCCTAACCCTAATCCCTAACCCTAAGCCCTCACCCTAACACTGAACTTCATCCTTAACCCTGACCAGAATCCTAACCCTAAATCTAATTCTCAGACTTCTTGCTTTCTTAGGGTTTAGAAAGCCTGCAATCCTCCCATGCCATGCGTGAAAGGAGGCTCTACCTCTGCGTCCTGCATGAAACCCACGGGCTCATATCCAGAGTATGATAGAGTGGGTTCCCGGGTACAATCCCAGCCCCCTAAACTCCCCCCGCCCGCCCAATGCAGACAGGGCTCGTGCGCTAAGCATAAACAATACCTTTAACAGATAACCCTAACCCTGAACATAACACCCAACCCTGTTCCTATTTCTCCCCTTAACACGTAAACCTCACCGTGCGCCTAACTTTAACCTCTTATCCTAACGTTAATGCATAACACATTTCCTGAGAACAACCCCTATCCCATAATTCTAACCCTATCTCCTAGTCATCACTGTGACACCTAATCCCTAACCCTAATTCTAAACCGCTAACCCTAACCGTAACCCTACCTACAACCCTGACACTGACAGTAACCCTTACTTCTAACACCAACTCTATGCCTAACAAAAACCCTAACCCTTCACCCTAACCCCTAAGCCTTACCCTAACCCTTAACCCTAATCCTAATCCTAACCATTAAACCTAACCCTAGCTCTTAAAGCTAACCCTAAACCTTACCCTCATGACTAGACCTAACGCTGACACTAACCTAACACCTAACCCTAACCAGAACCCCTAAAGCTAACCCTGAACCCTATCCCTAACCCTAGCAGTAAACTTTAACCCTAAACCTAAGCCCAACCCGTAACCCTAATCCTATACTTTTACCCTGAAACTAACCCCTAAACCTAACCCCTATACCTCACCCTAACTCTAACCCCAATCCTAATTCTAACCATACCCCTTCATAAAACACTAACTCCAAACCGCTAACCCTAACACTAACCAGAAACCCTAATCACTAATCCCTAACCCTAACGCTTAACCTTTACCCTAACCGTTAACCCTCACCCTAAATCTTAACACTGACCCTAACCTTAACCTTTAACTCTAAGCCTAACCCTTAACCCTACAGTAAGGAAGACCCTTAATGCTAATGGGATCCCTTATCCCTAACCCTAACACTACAGCTAAAAATAACCCTAACCTTGGATCCTTAAACCTAACCCCTAACACTTACTTTAACCCCAAACCCTAACCCTAATCCTAAGCATTAAACCTAACCCTATCTCTTAACCCTAACCCTAGCCCTTACCCTAACGCCTAGATCTAACCCTAAATCTAACCTACCGCCTAATCCTAAACTTAAGTCCTAATGCTAACTCTAACCCTGAACCCTAAACCTACCCGTAACCCTTATCACTAACCCTATCCGTGAACCTTAACCCTGACCCTAACCATTACCCGCACCCAAGCATTTAACCCTGACCCTAACCCTAATCCTTAATGATAACACTAACACTAAACCCTAACCCTAAGGCCAACACTTAAACCTAATCCTATCCCTTAACCCTAACCCTAATGCTAACCCCTAAACGTAACCCTCACCGTGACCAGTAAACCTAACCCTAACATCTAACACAAACCATAGCACATAACTCTAACCCTAAAACGAACCCTAACCCTAACCGTAACCCTAAACCCTAACTCTTAACCTTAACCCTAAGCGTTAACTCTCACGCTAACCTTTAATCCTAACCCTAATCCTAATCTTCAACCCTAAACCTAACACTTAACCCTAACCCTGTACCAAACCCTAACCCCTCATCTTAACCCTAACCGTAAACCTCAACCCTAAACCAAAGTGTAACTGTTAAACCTAAGAGTAATCTTTAACCCTAACCCTAATCCCTAACCCTAAGCCCTCACCCTAACACTAAACTTCATCCTTAACCCTAACCATAATCCAACCCTAAATCTCATTCTCAGACTTCTTGCTTAATTAGAGTTTAGAAATCCTGCCATCCTCCCATGCCATGCGTGAAAGGAGGCTCTACCACTGTGTCCTGCATGAAACCCACGGGCCCATACCCAGAGTATGACAGAGTGGGTTCCCTGGTACAATCCCAGCCCCCTAAACTCCCCCCGCCCGCCTAATGCAGACAGGGCCCGTGCGCTAAGCATAAACAATACCTTTAACAGATAACCCTAACCCTGAACATAACACCCAACCCTGTTCCTATTTCTCCCCTTAACACGTAAACCTCACCGTGCCCCTAACTTTAACCTCTTATCCTAACGTTAATGCATAACCCATTTCCTGAGAACAACCCCTATCCCATAATTCTAACCCTAT